>NW_024426885.1:38461089-38515200 GCF_017311325.1 Ursus maritimus | reverse complement strand
TGAGGGCTGGGACGCCGGGTGTGGGGCGCACATCCCGGGACGCTGCAGGGTTGAGCAGCACCAACAGAAACAGAGTTAAAGTGGCCAGAACATTAGTAGAGAACGGGCCGCAATCCTTCTGTTCCGTGACAGAGGCTGAAATTTGGCCGCTGCTGCTCTGACTCTCAGAAGAGGCACAGCAAACCGCCAGGGAAAGCCGCCAGAGAACAAAAGCCTGGAAATACCGGCTCAGAGAGTGCCCATCCCCATCCTCCCTCGCAGGGGACACGGAGACTCTACCCAAACAGGGTTGCCTGAGTATTGGCGCGGCAGGCCCCTCCCCCAGAACACAGAAGGCAGGCTGAAAAATCAAGAAGCCCACAACCCGGGCGCCTGGGTGGCGCAGTCATTGAGCGCCTGCCTTCGGCTTAGGGCGTGATCCCGGCGTTCCGGAAAGGAGTCCCTCATCGGGCTCCTCCGCTGGGAGCCTGCTTCTTCCTCTCCCACTCCCCTGCTTCTGTTCCCTCTCTCGCTGGTTGGCTGCCACATAAATAAATAAATAAAATCTTTAAAGAAGAAGCCCACATCCCTAAGATCCCTATAAAACAAGGGGCACGGCCTGGGACCCAGTCAATAATTTGGGCTCTGGAAACCCCGCAACCTCTCTTCATCAGAATGACAAGAAGGAGAAGCCCCCCCCAGCAAAGAAAAGACAGTGATTCTGTGGCCTCTGCCACAGAAATAATGGATATGGATGTAACCAAATTATCAGAAATGGAATTCAGAGTAACGATGGTCAAAATGATGAGTAGAATTGAAAAAACTATTAACGAAAAGGTTACTGAGAATATAGAATCCCTAAGGACAGAAATGAGAGCGAATCTGACAGAAATTAAAAATTCTATGAGCCAAATGCAGGCAAAACTAGAGGCTCTGACGGCCAGGGTCGCAGAAGCAGAGGAACGGGTTAGTGAATTGGAGGATGGGTTAATAGAGGAAAAAATGAAAATAGAAGATGGTCTTAAAAAAATCCACGCCCACGAATGTAGGTTACGGGAGATTACTGACTCAATGAAACGATCCAATGTTAGAATCATCGGCATCCCCGAGGGGGTGGAGAAAAACAGAGGTCTAGAAGAGATATTTGAACAAATTGTAGCTGAAAACTTCCCTAATCTAGCAAGGGAAACAAACATTCGTGTCCAAGAGGCAGAGAGGACCCCTCCCAAGCTCAACCACGACAAACCTACGCCACGTCACGTCATAGTGCAATTCGCAAATATTAGATGCAAGGATACAGTATTGAAAGCGGCCAGGGCAAAGAAATTTCTCACGTACCAAGGCAAAAGCATCAGAATTACGTCAGACCTGTCTACACAGACCTGGAATGAGAGAAAGGGTTGGGGGAGCATATTTAAAGCTCTTTCAGAGAAAAACATGCAGCCAAGGATCCTTTATCCAGCAAGGCTGTCATTCAGAATTGATGGAGAAATAAAGACATTTCAGAATCGCCAGTCACTAACCAATTTTGTAACCACGAAACCAGCCCTACAGGAGATATTACGGGGGGTTCTATAAAAGTAAAAAGGCCCCAAGAGTGATACAGAACAGAAAGTCACAGCCAATACAAACAAAGACTTTACTGGCAACATGGCAACATTAAAATCATATCTCTCAGTAATCAGTCTTAATGTAAATGGTTTGAACCATCCCATAAAACGCCACAGGGTTGCAGATTGGATAAAAAGAAATGACCCATCCATTTGCTGTCTACAAGAGACTCATTTCGAACCCAAAGATGCATTCAGACTGAGAGTAAGGGGATGGAGTACCATCTTTCACGCAAATGGACCTCAAAAGAAAGCTGGGGTAGCAATTCTCATATCAGATAAATTGGATTTTAAACTACAGACTATAGTTAGAGATGCAGAAGGGCACTATATTATTCTTAAGGGAAGTATTCAACAAGTGGATATGACAATTATAAATATATATGCCCCCAACAGGGGAGCAGCAAGATACACAAGCCAACTCTTAACCAGAATAAAGAGACATATAAATAAAAATACATTAATAGTAGGGGACCTCAACACTCCACTCTCAGAAATAGACAGAACACCCTGGCAAAAACTAAGCAAAGAATCAAAGGCTTTGAATGCCATACTCGACGAGTTGGACCTCATAGATATATATAGAACACTACACCCCAGAACCAAAGAATACTCATTCTATTCTAATGCCCATGGAACATTCTCAAGAATAGACCATGTTCTGGGACACAAAACAGGTCTCAACCGATACCAAAAGATTGAAATTATCCCCTGCATATTCTCAGACCACAACGCTCTGAAATTGGAACTCAACCACAAGGAAAAATTTGGAAGAAACTCAAACACTTGGAGACTAAGAACCATCCTGCTCAGGAATGACTCGATAAACCAGGAAATCAAAAATCAAATTAAACAATTTATGGAGACCAATGAGAATGAAAATACAACAGTCCAAAACCTATGGGATACTGCAAAGGCAGTCCTAAGGGGGAAATACATAGCCATCCAAGCCTCACTCAAAAGAATAGAAAAATCTAAAATGCAGTTTTTATATTCTCACCTCAAGAAGCTGGAACAGCAACAGAGGGACAGGCCTAATCCACGCACGAGGAAGCAGTTGACCAAAATTAGAGCTGAAATCAATCAAGCAGAAACCAGAAGTACAGTAGAGCAGATCAACAGGACTAGAAGCTGGTTCTTTGAGAGAATCAATAAAATTGACAGACCACTGGCAAGACTTATCCAAAAGAAAAGAGAAAGGACCCAGATTATTAAAATTATGAATGAAAAAGGAGAGGTCACGACGAACACCATTGAAATTGGAAGGATTATTAGAAATTTTTATCAACAGCTATATGCCAATAAACTAAGCAATCTGGAAGAGATGGAATCCTTCCTGGAAACCTATAAACTACCAAGATTGAAACCGGAAGAAATTGATTCCTTAAACAGGCCAATTAATTATGAAGAAATTGAGTCAGTGATAAACAACCTTCCAAATAACAAAACTCCAGGCCCGGACGGTTTTCCTGGGGAATTCTACCAAACATTCAAAGAAGAAATAATACCTATTCTCCTAAAGCTATTTCAAAAAATAGAAACAGAAGGAAAGCTACCAAACTCATTCTATGAGGCCAATATTACCTTGATCCCCAAACCAGGCAAAGACCCCCTCAAAAAGGAGAATTACAGACCGATTTCCCTAATGAATATGGACGCCAAAATCCTCAACAAGATACTTGCTAATAGAATCCAACAGTACATTAAAAGGATTATCCATCACGATCAAGTGGGATTCATACCTGGGATGCAAGCGTGGTTCAATATTCGCAAATCAATCAGCGTGATACATCATATCAACAAGAAAAGACTCAGGAACCATATGATCCTCTCAATCGATGCCGAAAAAGCATTTGACAAAATACAGCATCCTTTCCTGATTAAAACCCTTCAGAGTGTAGGAATAGAAGGTACATTTCTCAATCTCATAAAAGCCATCTATGAAAAGCCTACTGCAAATATTATTCTCAATGGGGAAAAGCTGGAAGCCTTTCCCTTAAGATCAGGAACTCGACAAGGATGCCCACTCTCGCCACTATTATTCAACATAGTACTAGAAGTCCTTGCAACAGCAATCAGACGACAAAAAGGGATCAAAGGTATTCAAATTGGCAAAGAAGAAGTCAAAATGTCTCTCTTTGCAGATGACATGATACTCTATATGGAAAACCCAAAAGAAGCCACTCCCAAACTATTAGAAGTTATAGAGCAATTCAGTAACGTGGCGGGATACAAAATCAATGCTCAGAAATCAGTTGCATTTCTATACACGAATAACGAGACCGAAGAAAGAGAAATTAGGGAATCCATCCCATTTACAATAGCACCAAAAACCATACGTTACCTTGGAATTAACTTAACCAGAGACGTAAAGGACCTATATTCTAGAAACTATAAATCACTCTTGAAAGACATTGAGGAAGACATAAAAAGATGGAAAGATATTCCATGCTCATGGATTGGAAGAATTAACATAGTTAAAATGTCCATGCTACCCAGAGCAATCTACACTTTCAATGCTATCCCGATCAAAATACCGAGGACATTTTTCAAAGAACTGGAACAAATAGTCCTTAAATTTGTATGGAAACAGAAAAGGCCCCGAATCTCCAAGGAACTGTTGAAAAGGAAAAACAAAGCTGGGGGCATCACAATGCCGGATTTCGAGCTGTACTACAAAGCTGTGATCACAAAGACAGCATGGTACTGGCACAAAAACAGACACATAGACCAATGGAACAGAATAGAGAGCCCAGAAATGGACCCTCGGCTCTTTGGGCAACTAATATTTGATAAAGCAGGAAAAAACATCCGGTGGGAAAAAGACAGTCTCTTCAATAAATGGTGCTGGGAAAATTGGACAGCTACATGCAAAAGAATGAAACTTGACCACTCTCTCACACCATACACAAAAATAAACTCCAAATGGATGAAAGACCTCGATGTGAGACAGGAATCCATCAAAATTCTAGAGGAGAACATAGGCAGCAACCTCTACGACATCGGCCAAAGCAACCTTTTTCATGACACATCCCCAAAGGCAAGAGAAACAAAAGATAAAATGAATTTATGGGACTTCATCAAGATTAAAAGTTTCTGCACAGCCAAGGAAACAGTCAGAAAAACTAAGAGGCAGCCCACGGAATGGGAGAATATATTTGCAAATGACACTACAGATAAAGGACTGGTATCCAAGATCTACAAAGAACTTCTCAAACTCAATACACGAGAAACAAATAAACAAATCAAAAAATGGGCAGAAGATATGAACAGACACTTTTCCAATGAAGACATACAAATGGCTAACAGACACATGAAAAAATGTTCAAAATCATTAGCCATCAAGGAAATTCAAATCAAAACCACACTGAGATACCACCTTACGCCAGTTAGAATGGCAAAAATAGACAAGGCAAGAAACAACAATTGTTGGAGAGGATGTGGAGAAAGGGGATCCCTCCTACATTGTTGGTGGGAATGCAAGTTGGTACAGCCACTCTGGAAAACCGTGTGGAGGTCCCTTAAAAAGTTAAAAATTGAGCTACCCTATGATCCAGCCATTGCACTACTGGGTGTTTACCCCAAAGATACAGACGTAGTGAAGAGAAGGGCCATATGCACACCAATGTTCATAGCAGCAATGTCCACAATAGCTAAATTGTGGAAGGAGCCGAGATGCCCTTCAACAGATGACTGGATTAAGAAGTTGTGGTCCATATATACAATGGAATATTACTCAGCAATGAGAAAGAACGAGTTCTCAACATTTGCTACAACATGGACGGCACTGGAGGAGATAATGCTAAGCGAAATAAGTCAAGCAGAGAAAGACAACTATCATATGATTTCTCTCATCTATGGAACATAAGAACTAGAATGATCAGTAGGGGAAGAAAGGGATAAAGAAAGGGTGGGTAATCAGAAGGGGGAATGTAACATGAGAGACTATGGACTATGAGAAACAAGCTGAGGGCTACAGAGGGGAGGGGGGTGGGGGAATGGGATAGGCCGGTGATGGGTAGTAAGGAGGGTACATATTGCATGGTGCACTGGGTGTTATACACAACTAATGAATCATCGAACCTTACATCGAAAACCAGGCATGTACTGTATGGTGACTAACATAATATAATAAAAAATCAGTATAAAAAAAAAAAAAAGAACTCAAATGATGGGATATGAAGGAAGGAAAAACAGAGAAAAAAACACATAAAACAAATAAGAAAATGGTACACCTAAATCCAAACATATGAATAATTTCATTGAATGGAAATGACCTAAACTTACCGAACTAAAAGAGAGATTGGCATAAGAACTACTGTAAGATTTCACTTATATGGGGTATCTAAAGAGTCAAACTCTCAGAAATAGAAAGTAGAATGGTGGTTGACAGGGATGGGAGGAGGTGGAAAGGGGAATTGTTTGATGGATACAGCGTTTGAATTTTGCAAGGTGAAAAACCTGGAGAAATCTGCTATATAGCAATGTGGACATATCTAATGCTACTGTACTGCACATGGAAAATGGTTCAGATGATAAATTTTATGTTATGTGATTTTTACTGCAATAAAATGACAGAGACTGTCAGATTAAAACATGGAAATGAATGAATAAAACATGTCCAAACTACTCGTAGTTTACTAGAAAGTATTTGAGATCTAATGATACAGGTAGTTACAAGTGAAAGAATGGAAAATGATATAGCATGGAAAGACTAATCAAAATAATGCCAGAGAAGCTATATTTATATCAGAGAAAATAACACTTCAGAGCAAGGAATGAAATTTTACATAATGATAAAATTGTCAATTCACTGGAAGAGTTAAGATGACAGCAGAGTAGAAGGACCCTGAGCTTGTCTCATGCTTTGAGCGCAGCTAGATAGTTATCAAATTATTCTGAACACTCAAGAAGTCAATTGGAGTTCTCAGAGAACAAAAACTGCTAGTCTACAAGTAGAAAAGAGACCACCTTTTGGAAGGTAGGAAGTGCAAAGTTCACTTGAGTCAAACAGCCAGGGATGCAGCAACGGGGCGGGAGCCTGCTTATGGAGGTACTGCAAAGTATTAGAAGTGGTGGAGCAAAAATCTCAACTTTTAAGTTCACTACTGTGGGGTATGTGCCTGGATTAAAGGTGCTCAGGTGGAGAAGAGGGGCAGAATCCTGAGTGACAGGGTGGCCTGAGGATCCCATGGTTCAAAGGAAGAACAGGTGGTGCCAGGGTGCTGCACTGTTCCCAGGCAGAGGAGCCAGGAAGCTGGCAGAGAGCAGAAGGTCTTGGTGCCAGCTTTCTGCTATAAACTGTGAACTGCTGCGTGGTTGTGAGACTTCATTCCTGGGATAGGCTGGCAGGTGTGGTGAGACCCTCCCCTCGAGGAACAGTGTGGTCCATGCTCCAGCGTCCCTGAAAATTGGAGTTTTGTGCCTAAGATAATAAGGTTCGGCCGTGAGCAGTTTGAATGCAGGGTTCAGATGGAAACCGTGGAAACAAGTAGGATAGTTGATTGCTTTTCTGTGAAGGCTCACTGAAGAGTAGGGGGCTCGAACTTTCAGCTCTGAGGCTAGAGAGCCAGGCATAGCCATAATCATCCTGCCCATCAGTGCTGAAAGCCTTCAGGGAGCACCTGGGTCACCTAGTGGAGGCCAGAGCCACCTGTGTCAAGCCCCACCCCCCTGTGCCCTGGAGAAGCATTTCCACTGAAACAAGTCAGCATGGGAATCAGCACAGCAGGCCCCTCTCCCAGAAAACCAGCACAAACAGCTAGCTTGTACCAAGTTTATTGATCATAGAGTGCTGCAAAGCATCAGCTCTACAGGAAATAAGATCGCGCTTCCTTTTTACTTTTATTCTTTCTTTTATTTTTATTATTTTTTCATTTATTTTCTTATATTCTCCAATTCCTTTTTTAACTTTTATTATTAATTTTTATAAATCATATATATACTTTTCATATATATATCTTATTTTTTTTTGTTCTATTCTCATTTCATTTCATTTTTTTATCTTGGGATCTAGATTCTTTTAATAAGCAGACCAAAACATACCCAGGATCTAGGGTGTTTTTTTTTTTCCTTGTTTTGTGTCTTTGTTTTTTTTTCCTTGTTTTTTGCTTTGTTTTAGTTTTTTGTTTTGTTTTGTTTTTGTTCTTTTCTCTTTCTTCTTTTCTCTTCAGACAAAATGATGAGATGGAGGAATTCACCCCAAAAGAAAGAGCACGAGGTAGAACTCATGGCCAGGGATTTAATCGATACAGATGTAAATAAGTTGTCCAAAGTAGAATTTAAAACAAGCCCCGCCATAGCAACTTCTTGCTAAACATGTCACCACAGGCAAGGAAAATGAAAGCAAAATGAACTTTTGGGACTTCACCAAGATAAAAAGCTTCCACACAGCAAAGGAAACAATCAACAAAACTAAAAGTCAGCCTACAGAATGGGAGCAGGTATTTGCAAATGACATATCTCATAAAGGGTTAGTATTCAAAATCTACAAAGAACTTATCAAACTTAACACCCAAAAACCAAATATCCCAGTTAAGAAATGGGCAGAAGACAGGAATAGACACTTTTCCAAAAAAGACATCCAGATGTCTAACAAATACATGAAAAGATGCTCAACATCAGTCATTATCAGGGAAATACAAACCAAAACCACGGTGAGAGACCATCTCACACCCCTCAGGGTGGCTAAAATTAATGACACAAGAAACAACAGGTGTTGATGAGGATGCACCACAAGGGGAACACTCTTACACTGTTGGTGGAAATGCAAACTAGTGCAGCCACTCTGGAGAACAGTGTGGAGGTTCCTAAACTGTTAAAAATGAAACTACTCTGGGCGCCTGGGTGGCTCAGTCGTTAAGTGTCTGTCTTCGGCTCAGGGCATGATCCCAGAGTCCTGGGATCGAGCCCCACATCAGGCTCCTCTGCTGAGAGCCTGTTTCTTCCTCTTCCACTCCCCCTGTTTGTGTTCCCTCTCTTGCTGGCTGTCTCTCTGTCAAATAAATAAATAAAATCTTAAAAAAATAAATAAATAAAAATAAAACTACCCTATGATGCAGCACATGCAGTACTAGATATTTACCCAATAGATACAAAAATACAGATTCAAAGGGATACATGCACCCCAGTATTTATAGCTGCATTATCCTCAATACCCAAATTATGGAAAGAGCCCAGATAACTATTGACTGATGAATGGATAAAGAGGATGTAACGTATATACACAATGGAATATTACTCAACCATCAAAAAGAATGGAATCTTGCCATTTGCAAGATGTGGGTGGAGCTAAGGAGTATTATACTAAGTGAAATAAGTCAGTCAGAGAATACAACTACCATGCAATTTCACTCGTATGTGGAATTTAAGAAACAAAGGAGCATGGGGAGGAAGAGAGAAAGAGACAAACCAAGAAACATATTTTTTAAAAGATTTTATTTATTTATTTGACAGAGAGAGACAGCAAGAGAGGGAACACAAGCAAGGGGAGTGCGAGAGGAGAAGCAGGCCTCCTGCCAAGCAGGAGCCCGATGCGGGGCTCAATCCCAGGACCCTGGGATCATGACCTGAGCCGAAGGCAGACCCTTAATGGCTGAGCCACCCAGGTACCCCCCAAGAAACAGATTTTTAACTATAGAGAACAATCTAATGGTTACCAGAGGGGAGGTGGCTGGAGGGATAGGTGAAATAGGTGATGGGGATTAAGGAGGGCACTGTGATGAGCTCTGGGTGTTGTATGTGAGTGTTGAATCACTAAATTGTACACCTGAAACTAATATTACACTGTATATTAACTAACTGAAATTTAAATAAAAACTTAGAGAAAGTGGAAAAAATGGGCAGAGAAACCGAATGGACATTTTTCCAAAGAAGATATATAAAGGGCCAACAGGTACATGAAAAGATGCTCACCATCAGTAATAGACATGCAAACATCATTAAAAGAAAAGTACAAGTAAAGCAACAATGAGGTATCATCTCATGCTTCTTTGGATGGGTGTTAACAAAAAAACCCCAAAAAACAAAAAAACCAAAAGCAAAAACAGAAACAAAAAACAACCAAAAAAAACCACAAAGGATAAGAACTGTTGGTGAGGATGCAGAGAAAAAGGAACCCTTGTACATTATTGATGAAAAGGTAAATTGGTATAGCCACTCTGGTAAACAATATAATGTTCCCAGAAACATTCAAAATAAAATTACCATTTGATCTAGCAATCCCTGCTCTGGGTATATATCCAAAGGAATTTGAATATGGATCTCAAAGAGATATCTGTACTCCCATGTTCACTGTAGCATTATTCACAATAGCTAAGAGGGGGAAATAGCCTAAAAGTCCATGTAAAAAAGAATGGATAAAGAAAATGTGGTATATGTACATTATGGAATCTCATTTAAACTTTACAAAGAAGATCCTGTCACTTGTAAGAACACGGATATACCTGGTGAACATTATTCTAAGTAAAATAGACCTGAAACAGACAAACACTGTATGATCTCACTTATATGTGGAATCTAAACAAATACATGGAAGCAGAGCATAGAATGGTGGTTGTCAGGGGCTGGAGGGAGTAGGGAAATAAGGAGGTATTGATCAAGTCTCAGTTATACGTAATAAATAAGTTCTGGAGATCTGTATAATGTAGGGCCTATGATCAATAATACTTTATTACCTACTTAAAAATTTGCTAAGATGCTAGATCTTAAATTAGGTACTCTTACTTGGCATATAAGGAAAAAAAGGTTAACAACAAAGGGACCGGGAAGAAGTTTTTGGAGGTGACAGATAGGTTCCTGGTATTGAGAGTGATGATGGTTTCAAGGGTGTATACTTATCTCCAAACACATCAACTTGCATACATTAAATATCTACATGCCAGTGAAGTGGTTTAAAAATTGTAGTTGGAAGTATCGTCAACATAGAATTAATTTAGGGGGTTTGTCTCAATAAAATATTTAATGGCTCCAGAATATAGTGCATTAATCTCTACATTAGGGTTTATCCTTCACTCGGTACCATCTATGGCTGGTAACCATCAGCCTGGAATTATAGACTCAGTTTTGGATTTCTGGTCTTCATTTTTGTATTTCTCAAGCTCACTCTTCAATTATATTCTATCTCAAGGTAATATAAATGCATTTAATTAGTGTAAGTATAATAAATTATTTCCAATCATGGCTAAAATGTTGGGGAGGCTCACAGTCTTTTCAGTAGTTTGACCACAATTCCTTGATTTATTCCTACATTACTGAACCTCAACCACGTCCATACACTCTTCATTAGATTGCTCTTAGGGTGGAACATTATTTCCATGTTCCTGCGGCATCTTGTTGCTATGTCCATGAGTATTTTCTAGTGGACCCTAGAGATTATCTGGCTCAACCTCCGTATTTTATGGAGAAGGTGACTTGTGTGTTTTTGGAAGTTGACCAGTTAGTTGAAGGCAACATCAGGCTTGTCCAATATTAATGATTCAGACTCAGGTCTCTTTGTATTCCATTCCATTGTCTCTTCTCTAAGACATCATTCTCATTCTTCTAATTCCTGTAACAGTGTCTGTACCCATTTTCTACTCTGATCGTGGCTTTTCCAACTCCTTTTAATACAATGTGTGTAGTGAATCATCTGTGATTTTTTAGGGCATGTTTGATACTTCCTCATTGTCAATCAAATGAAATCTGAACTTTGTAATAGGAACATCAGTGGCAAATTGGATCTAATCATGGTGTAGAACATGTTTCGCAAAATGTATTTGAGATAATCTAAATGTGGGTGTGCGTTAAAGACAAACAAAATAAAAAAATTGTTTCAATCTTTTTAGATATGTTCCTTCTGAAGAATAAATAGACAAATCCTAGCTGGAAAATAAGTGTGAAAGTACAAAGGTTTAAGGATTGAGATCATGGAAATGTTGACTTTAAAATAAGTTATCAATCAGAAGATAACCTTACAGTTGACAATACAAGTCAACCAGGAAAAATGTTTTATTTGGTTTTTTTTTTCCTATTAGTATGAATTAGAGAAGCAAATAACTTAAATTCCACCAACTTAAATCTTTGGAAGAACTTATAGAAATATGAAATAGGGCGCCTGGGTGGCACAGCGGTTAAGCGTCTGCCTTCGGCTCAGGGCGTGATCCTGGCGTTATGGGATTGAGTCCCACATCGGGCTCCTCCGCTATGAGCCTGCTTCTTCCTCTCCCACTCCCCCTGCTTGTGTTCCCTCTCTCGCTGGCTGTCTCTGTCTCTGTCAAATAAATAAATAAAATCTTTAAAAAAAAAAAAAAGAAATATGAAATAACTGCATCCTTCCACTGATTTACACAAGCATTTTGTGGTCACAGCTTTAGGATACAAACCACTCATAAGTGTGTATTATGCATCTGAGGAGCTGAAGCTAGAATAAATAATTAAGGAAATAGGAGCTTTGCTCAGCTGTGGGCTGCTGTGGCTATTCCCTCTCCTTAGAGAATGGTCTGAGGCTGAGAACAATTCTGTTTCTCTCCAGCATAGAATTGATTTGTACCTATGTAGCTAAGCTAAGGGCCAAGAACAGCATTTAAGAGCACACCTGATGCAAACCGTATATATTCCAAGGTGAAGAGTACTGTGACCATTATTTCCCTGGGCTAGACGTGGAGGGAATGTGGACCAAGCATTGGTACTATTTCCATCCTTTCTTTCCTAACCACAACATAACATACAACCCTCTATTATTTTAATTATCTAAATGCCCTTTGGTAAATCATTATTCTCTTCAGCCATGTTCATGGCTTGAGAGAGGTGAAATAAAAAGCGTATAAATCTACAAAATTTTGGAAATTTCAAGCACATGGTTTATATCAGAGGGAAGAATAAAAATTTAGTAAGGGATTTTGCAATTAATCATTTTCATCCAAATTTGGAAAATTTATGAAGATAGTTATGTAGACCAAAGTAAAATGAGACCTTCAGAAATGGATTTCCATTTTGTTAAAATGTGCAGATCAAGTGTGGCTGTCAGAGACCCTGCACTACGACTCTGTGGACTGCTACATTAGCCAAAATGAAGACAAAAGGTTCTCTGAAGTCTTCCACTCCAAGGCCATGTAATTTTTTTTATCTTGATATTTTCATTCTGCACATTGTCTCCCTCAGAGCCTGGTGGACCTGCTTGTTCCGCAGAGTGTAGATGACAGGGTTGAGCAGTGGGGTCACCACCGTGTTCACAAGGGCAGCCTCCCTGTTGGAGTCCAGCCTGTTCCTTTGCTTTGGTTTCACATATATAAACACACAGCTGCCATACATCAGAGAGAGGACAATGAGGTGAGAGGAGCAGGTGGAGAAAGCTTTCTGTCTCTCCCTGGCTGATGGGAGTCGCACAATTGTGACTACTATGTTGCTGTATGCAATGATGGTTATGATAAGGGATGTCAAAAGGATAACCAAAGCGAGGGCAAAGGCCAACATTTCAGCAGACCTGGAGTCAGAACAGGAGAGATGAATCAGGGGGCCAACATCACAGAAAAAGTGGGGGATGACATGGGGGCCACAGAAGGATAACTGGGAAACCTTTATTACCATACCACTGATGAGAGGGAAGGCTAAAGTGAAGCAGGCAGTGACCAGGAGGAAGCAAGTCTTCGGGTTCATGATGGTCGTGTAATGCAGAGGCTTGCAAATGGCCACATACCGATCCAGAGACATCACTGCTATGAGGAGGAAACCTGCTGCTCCCAGAAATAAAAAGACAAAGGCTTGTATGAAACAAGCAAGAAAGGAAATGATTTTCCTATCTAAAAGAAAGATGACCAGCAACTTAGGAATAACAGCACTTACGACACCACACTCCAAGAAGGAGAAAATGCTGAGGAAAAAGTACATAGGTGTGTGGAGCCGGGAGTCAGCACAGGTGATGGTGACTATGACGGCATTTCCTGCAATGGATGCCAGGTACGCCAGCAGGTGCACCAGGAAGAGGATCTTTCCCAGGTGTTGGATGGCGGGAAACCCCTCCAAGATGAATTCTTGGACAGTTGTCCCATTCCTCATTTCCATGGGCATGTCTTTGCACAGCATCATCAATGCTGATCTAACCTAGAATAAAGACATCAGGGAGGACAAAGGTTTTAGAGGAGCATGATTAAGTTATTTGACTATCCAGGGAGGTGGCTAGGCTGATAGTAAAGTGGATAGCCAGCTGGTTCTTGAACAGTAGGATCTGAGCTCAATACTAGTTCAATACTGAGTTCTAACCCTTGAGAGGTGGGTCATCTTTAGAAAGGTAATTAGCCTTTGTGAACTTCACTTTCACTCTCTGTAGAATAAAGAGGATAGGATCTACCTGTTCATGTTCTTTTGAGAATAAATTAAGATAAAGCATGTCACTCACTTGTTATATGATGCCAATGTTTCTTATGTGTTCCTGAAAATCTAAGTGTAATATTATGATCATTAATATAATGTAAATAAAGCATCATTAATAGGCAGAGTTATTGACATTTTCATAGTTTTAAAACATTTTAATTATTTCTTTAATTTTTTTATTAAAAAAATTTTTAGAGATTTTATTTATTTGAGAGAGAGAGAGTGAGAGAGAGAAAGCATGAGAGGGGGGAAGTTCAGAGGGATAAGCAGGGGGCCCAATGCTGCACTCAATCCCAGGACTCCGAGATCATGACTTGAGCCCGAAGCAGACGCTTAACCATCTGAGCCACCCAGGTGCCCAACATTTTTTTATTTTTAATAATATTAATTTGTAAGTAAACATAATAATAATGTTAGTAATATTCCCTTTGAATATCCCTTTTAAAATATGCAATACATTCTATGGTCCAAGTTTTCATCATCATCATGTGTTGAGGATTTATGCTTTTTCTATGCTGATCACTGAGCTAATTATTTCTATTACTCTTCACAATAACCATGAACCTCTTCTTCTACAAAAGCAGAAACTGAAGCTTAAAGAGTTCCAGAGAGCTTAGATCACATAGCTGGGACTTCAGCCAGAGTGCCAGAATCTGGAGTATCTGCTATTTCCAAATGCAGTGACAAAATATTTTAAAACAGGAACAAATCTATTATTGATGATCTCTCAAACTTAAGTGAAAGATTAGCTTTATTTATCTTAATTGTTTCTATGCTTAGATAGTATCTGTGATGTGTTATTGATCTGTGAAATAACATGGTGCTTAGAGAGAATCTATTTTAGCAGAAGCAGTAGGCCAGAGACATTGGGGGTTGCTCAACAGCATGAGGTATGTTTAAGTGTAGGTTTCACCCACCCCTGCCCCCAGGGTTCATGCTGCCCTGTGTTGGAAGTGGGAGTGAGAGTAGTTTAGGAAGATATGCCGGGCACCTGGCACTCATGCACTCATTCTTACATCAAAGTTCAGTGAACATTCTTCTTTTTTCAGTCCTCTCAATCAGTAATTTCTCTCAGGTTGGTGTTGGACTCCAGCATATCAATACAGGCTAAAGGTCGGCAGTGTGGAAGTATCACTCTCACTAATGCACCGTGGGCCAGGTCCTGTGAAGGGCTGCTCATGAAACCAAACTGCTCACCCCTGAGTGGCAGAGCCTGAAGGAGCCTCTGCTGTTCCTGTTGACCCCAGTAAGTCCACCAAGTCACAAGGGTCCATGAGGCCAGGCACACAGGAGTCACCTCATGGGGGGCAGGACCTCCTCCTCTTGCAACTATTGTCTTCCAAGAAATCAAAAGCTTGTTGTGGGCTGAGGGGAAAGGAGAGGAGAAAGAAACTCATTTGTCACAGCCTGTTGTCCCAGAGTGGGGTGAATATGTATCCCATGCTGCCAGTGTTCTGCTGACAAAGCCCTGTTTCCATAGCCCAGGATGTTTCTAGCAGAAGTCTACATGGCAGCCTGGACCACTGAAAATTCAAAAAGGAGCAGACAGACTAAAACAACCACATTTCACTGCCCTCAATTCTGGGCTAGAGCCAGACTGCCAGACTACTTACGGTTCTGATGAAAGGTCTGGCTCTGACTCCCCCAGTAGGTAAGAGCCCACCTAACATGCAACGTTGCTGTCACCTCCTATACCAGTCAATGGGAGCAGCCCCTTCTAAGTTCAGCCCTGGGTGTTGCTGAGACAAGGGTCCTTCTGCTTCCGTGCTCCGTGTCATGGGTACTCCTGACACAAGCCACCTTCTTCTGCACTTGCTCCTCCATCATATCCTCACCTTTCCACGTGGAGAAGAATCCTTGTTTTACTGCATCAACAGTGAGGTGCTTACAGAAAAGCTTGAAACCTCCGTGATATTTTTGCCACAATATTGTTTGGTCACCAAGCAGGATGGACCCAGCCAGTGAGCAGAGAGTGTGAGCCCCCAAACCTTATTAGATGCTGTAGAGACAGGGCAGAAAGTAAAGGCATGGCTCATGCCTGGGGGCAGCTAATTAGTCAATGTTGAGAACAAGAATTACCAGGGCAACACTTATATTTATCTTCCCATGGTTGTTGGTGATGCTGACTCCCAGAATCCGCACTGTTCTCTGCCAAGATTTTTGAAGGAAATTATATGACAATTTCCCAAGGGTTTTTAAAATCCCAAGTTGAATATTGCTACTGATTTGAGGTCAAAGTCCAGACTACAATTTTCTACTGCGATATATGCACTGAGGCCAGAGTTTAGCTGTTAAAAGAACATATTTTGTGGTGAGAAACAACTGGATCACACTCTGGCTTTCATGAGGCTTTTGGGAAGATAGTGGGGAAGTCCACCTTTCTTGGTCAATCATTCTTCATGCTTCCACCAATGTGCTGATTCTTTTCATTGCATATTCTTATCTGAAGAATATTTTCTTTATGCTTTCTATCTCCTCTTCAGTGACGAAAGGGGTATACTGGGTGGTTTCTGTAACATCTCCAACCTGGCAGGCCCCTCTCTTTTTAAAAGTATCTGGGATGTGGAGGTAGCTGGATGGCTGAGTCAGGTAAGTGTCTGACTCTCGATTTTGGCTCAGGTCATAATCTAATTAGTGGTGGATTCAAGCCCTGTGTCTGGCTCCATGCTCAGTGGGGAGTCTGTTTGGGGATTCTTTTCCTCTGCCCCCTGCCTAGTGGCTCTCTCTTTCTCTCTCAAAATAAATAAATAAATCTTTAAAAAAAGTACCTGGGATGTGGATCCCCAGGTTCTTTCTAGATGCAGAACAGGAAGAGATGTAAACCTGAGGGTGGAGAAGATGTATCCATATCAACTTCTGGATTGGATATCTGCTGCTTCTCCTGGGTATCTCAGCTTGGCAGCTGTAGTAGTGACCCATTTTTCTGTGGCCTCTGGTTTCCCATACAGAGCCAAATAAGGGGACTAAACTCCCAAAGTGTATTTGCTGGCAACCCTGGAACATTTGGTAGCTGAAAATTTGTTCTGCCTGAATCTGCCATCATCATAATTGGTCTTACAAGGTCAAGGCAAATAACAGAAGCTTTCATGAGTATTCCTGTGAGTCTCACCTTCCCACAAATAGGCAAAGTGGTTTTTATGACATCTGTCCATTTATACACTCTGTTTTCAATCTAGCCAAACTTGGACCTCAGGATTATTTTCTCAGTTGGAAGTGAGGGAAAATAAAGAGTAATCTGAGAAGAGTTACAGAAGCTAGAACAAAGTGAGACTATATATTTTAATGCTAAGATAAGGGCTGATTTATATGGGGTTTTAATTTTATGCAGTGCCAGCTTCATGGTGCAGAAATAACCTCTCACACCTGAGTGAGTCCCAATGCCAACATGGTAGTGGGAATATGGGAGGAGGGGGCCTGGCGTGTTGTTTGATGGAAAGGCTTAGAAAGCAGACACTCAAAGAAATGGGCTGAACTATACTGCATCTAGCGTATGGGGTGGTGAACTGGTACCAAGAAATATTTCAAATTGTCCTCAGTCTAGTTTCTCTTTTCTGAGTAGTGTCTTTGTGGCTCTCCAACACCCAGTATTTGTTTATGTTTTTAAATGATACTTTGAGATCTCATTTATCTTGGCCATTTTTCAGCATTCCTTGTGCTTTGAGTGTTTAGTTATCCAGTTAGAGTAAGAAAGGGATAGTTCTTAAGGTCGTATTTGTGATTATCAGACTGTGGAGGGATAAAGCATATATCAGCTTGTGGATTCTCTTCTGAAAAATATTGTTATGTTTGACATTCTGTCCCTCAGTCACTCTTGAAAAATCAGGCTACTCCTATATTCAGGATTTAGATAATAAAGATATTTTGGTTTATAGTGTATCTGGTTAATATGGTCTATTCCTAGAATGGTTCCAATTTCTAATATTAAACCCTAAGAAAGAAGGCTAAGTTAAGGCCTGAGGAAAGGCAAATCCCATCATCTATGACATTGTGAGAGAGGGTGTAGGGGATGCTAATTTGAAGACGAAGTAGGGGGTGGAGAGAAGCACTCAGGCATTGGGTGGAGCTGTTGGGTAACTAATAATACTTTGAGAACCACTGTCCCTCATCAAATTTCCATAAAAGTAAGGCAACAATGGCAACAGAGACCCAGAACACACCAATTCTGATCTAGAGGGCCATTAATATCACATCCACTACCCATCCATCCATGTGAGGAAAAGCATGGTAGTGTTAGTAGCTTCCAACTTGGGACCAGGAGGGGAAGCTGAAGGCATAGGGTAATTTATTCTATCTGGGTGTCTTTATTGCCTTTTTTATTCTTGCATGGGAAAAAGAAATCTTTTCCTTTTTAATGAACCTCCAAATATATATATATATACACATATATATATGTGTATATATATGTATATATATACATATATATGTATATATGTATATATATAATGTGTATATGTGATATATATGTATTTATAATATATATAATATATATATATAGAGAGAGAGCGCCAGACCTTTAATGAACCTATATATATATGGGTTCATATATATATATAATGTGGTGTATATGTGATATATATATATATAGCCAGACCTTTAATGAACCTCCCTCTCTCTCTCTCTCTCTCTCTCCATATATATATATATATATATTCATCCATTGGTGGACACTTGAGCTGTTTCCATAATTTGGATATTGTGGATAATGCCGCATGTACATTTTGAAATAGTATTTTCGTATTCTTTTGGTAGATACTTAGTGTTTCAATTGCTGGATAATAGGGTAGTTCTATTTTTCACTTTCTGAGGAACCTCTATACTGTTTTCCAGAGTGGCTGAACTGGTTTGCATTCCCTAAAACAGTGTAAGAAGGTTCCTCTTTCTCCACATCCTCACCAGCACCTGTTGTTTCCTGTGTTGTTGATGTTAGCCATTCTGACTGGCATGAGGGGATATCTTATTGTAGTTTTGATTTGTATTTGTATTTGATGATGAGGGATGTTGAATATCTTTTCATGTGCCTTTTGGCCAGCTGTATATCTTCTTTGGAAAAATGGCTAATTATGTCTTCTGCCCATTTTTTAATTGGATTTTTCATTTTTTTGAGTGTTGAGTTTTATGTTTTATATATTTTGGATACTAACCCATTATCATATATATGACCATATAGCTGTGGGTTCATTTCTGGGTTTTCTATTCTGTTCCATTCATCTATGTGTCTAGTTTTGTGTCATTAGTGTACTGCTTTGATCACTATAACTTTGTAATATAACTTGTTGTCTGGAATTGTGATGCCTCCAGCTTTACTTTTCTTTTTCCTGGTTGCTTTGGCTATTTGGGACCTTTTGTGGTTCCATACATATTTTAGGATAGTTTGTTCTAGCTCTTTGAAAAATACTGTTGGTTTTGATAGGGATTGTGTTAAATGTATAGATTGCTTTGGGACAATATAGACATTTTAACAATATTTGTTCTTCTGATCCAGGAGCATGGAATGTCTTTTCATTTGTTTTTCATCATCTTCAGTTTCTTTCATCAGTGTTTTATAGTTTCAAGAGTATAGGTCTTTAACTGCTTTGGTTAG
The DNA here is from genome assembly GCF_017311325.1 of Ursus maritimus. Taxonomy (NCBI): domain Eukaryota; kingdom Metazoa; phylum Chordata; class Mammalia; order Carnivora; family Ursidae; genus Ursus; species Ursus maritimus. The sequence goes on along the minus strand of NW_024426885.1, from coordinate 38,495,682 downwards.
GTTTTTTCCTAGGTATACTATTGTTTTTTTGTGTAGTTGTAAATGGTATTGATTCCTGAATTTCTCTTTCTGCTACTTCATTTTTGATGTATAGAGATGCAATAGATTTCTGTAGATTGATTTTGTATCCTGTGACAATGAATTTGTGTATCAGTTCTAGCATTTTTTGGTGAAGTCTTTCCTGTTTTCTGTGCAGTTCACATCATCTGCAAATAGTGAAAGTCTGACTTCTTCCTTGCCAATTTGGAAACCTTTTGTTTCTTTTTGTCATATCATTGCTGTGGCTAGAACTTCCAGTACTGTGTTAAATAATAGTGGTGAGTGTGCACATCCCTATCTTCTTCCTAACTGTGGAGGTAAGCTCTTTTTTCCCCCAATGAGAATGATAATACCTGTGGGTTTTTCATATATGACCTTTATTGTGTAGAGGTATATTCCCTCTAAACTTACTTTGTTGAGGATTTTTGTCATGAATGGATGCTCTAATTTGTCAAATGCTTTTTCTGCATCTATTGAAAGGATAATGTGGTTCTTATCAATTTTTTATATTAATATGATGTATCACATTGATTGATTTGTGGATATTGAACCACCCTTGCAACCCAGGAATAAATCCCACTTGATCAAGGTGAATGATTCTAATGTATTGTTGGATTTGGTTTGCTATTATTATTATTATTATTATTATTTTTTTTTTTTTTGCATCCATGTTCATCAGGCAGATTGGCCTGTAACTCTCTTTTTTAGATGAGTCTTTGTCTGGTTTTGGTATTAGGGTGATGGTGGCCTGAACTGGTGAATGAACTGGAGGTTTTCCTTGCTTTTCTGTTTTTTGGGAATAGTTTCAGAAGTGGGTATTAATTCTTCTTTATTTATTTATTATTTATTTATTGTTAAGATTTTATTTATTTATTGGACAGAGAGAGAGAGACAGTGAGAGAGGGAACACCAGCAGGAGGAGTGGGAGAGGAAGAAGCAGGCTTCCCGCTGAGCAGGGAGCCCGAAGCGGGACTGGATCCCAGGACCCTGGGATCATGACCTGAGCCAAAGGGAGACGCTTAACGACTGAGCCACCCAGGCGCCCTTTAATTCTTCTTTAAGTGTTTGGTAGAAGTTGCCTGTGAATTCCTCTGGCCCTGGACTTTTGTTTGTTGGGAGATTTTAGATTCCTTTTTTTTTTTTTTAAAGATTTTATTTATTTATTTGACAGAGAGAGAGACAGCCAGAGAGAGAGGGAACACAAGCAGGGGGAATGAGAGAAGAAACAGGCTCCCAGTGGAGGAGCCTGATGTGGGGCTCAATCCCAGGACTCTGGGATCATGCCCTGAGCCGAAGGCAGACGCTTAACGACTGAGCCACCGGCGCCCCTGATTTTAGATTCCTGATTCAATTTCTTTGGTGCTTTTATCAGTCCATTCAAATTTTCTACTTCTTTCTGTTTCAGTTTTGGTAGTTTCCATGTTTCTAGGCTTTTTCCCATTTCTTCCAGGTTGTCCAATTTGTTGGCATATAGTTTTTCAGAATATTCTCTTATAATTGTTTGTATTTCTGTGGGGTTGTTTCCCCCCCGCCCCTCCCATTTGTGATTTTACTTTTTGGGATCCTTTCTCTTTTCTTTTTGATAAGTGTGGCTAGAGGTTTGTTAATTTTATTAAGTTTTTCAAAGAACCAGCTCCTGGTTTCATTGATTTGTTCTATTGTTTTGTTAGTTTCTATATTATTTATTTCTGCTCTAATCTTTATTATTTCCTTCATTCTGGTGACTTTAAGCTTTGTTTGTTCTCTTTCTAGTTCCTTTAGGTTTAAGTGTAGGTTATTTGAGATTTTTCTTGCTTCAATAGGTGGGCCTGTATTCCTATATACTTTCCTCTTAGGACCACTTCGGTTGAATCCCAAAGGTTTTGGACCATTGTGTTTTCATTTCCATTAGTTTTCATGTATTTATTCTTTGATTTCCTTGTTGACCCACTCATTTTTAACTAGCATGTTATTTAACCTCCCTGTATTTTTGGTATTTCCAAAATTTTTTTTGTGGTTGACTTCCAGATTCATAGTGTTGTGCTCAGAAAAAATGTAGGGCTGATCTCAACATTTTTATATTTTTTGAGGCCTGGTTTGTGACCCAGTATGTGATCTATTCTTGAGAATGTCCCATGTGCACTTGAAAAGAATGTGTATTCTGCTGTTTTAGGATGGAATGATCTGAGTATATCTGTTAAGTCCATCTGGTCCAGTGTGTCATTCAAAACCACTGTTTCCTTGTTGACTTTCTGTTAGGATGATCTGTCCATTGCTGTAAGTGGGCTGTTAGAGTCCTCTACTATTATTGTATTATTATCAGTGAGTTCCATTATGTTTGTTATTAATTGTTTTTTATATTTGTAACTCAGTGTATCATATATTTGGGTGCTCCCATGTTGGGTGCATAAATATTTACAGTTGTTAGATCTTGTTCTTGGATTGTCCCCTTTGTTATGATACAGTGCCCTTCTTCATCTCTTGATACATGATTTGTTTTTAAAGTCTAGTTTGTCCCATATAAGTATTATTACTCTGCTTTTTTTTGGTATTCATTTGCATGAAAAATATTTCTCCATCCCCTCACTTTCAATCTGCAGGTGTCTTTAGGTCTAATAGGAATCTCTTGTAGGTAGCAAATAAATGGGTTTTGCTTTTTTGTCCATTCTGACACCCTATGCCTTTTGATTGGAGCCTCTAGTCAATTTACATTCTGAGTAATTAAAGATAGATATGTATTTAATGACATTTTATTACTTGTTGTCATTGCTTTTGGAGATCCTTTCTTGTCTTTTTCACTTTTAGTGTTTCCTTATGCTCAAAGAATCCCCTTAAGTATTTCTTGCAGGGCTGGTTTAGTGGTCACAAATTAGTTTTGGTTTGAGAAATACTTTTTCTCTTTCTATTCTGAATAGCAGTCTTGCTGATAAAGTATTCTTGGCTGCTTCTTTCTCCCATTTAGCACATTGAATATATCATGCCACTTTCTTCTGACTTGCCAAGTTGTGGTTGAGAAATCAGCAGCTAGACTTATGGGTCTTCCCTTGTAAGTTAAGGACTTCTTTTGTCTTGCTGCTTTTATGATTTTTTTCTTTATCAGTGTATTTTGCAAATTTAATTATAATATGTTTTGGTATTGGCCTGCTCTTGTGATTTTGATGGGAGTTCTCTGTGCCTCCTGGAACTGGATGTCTATTTCCTCCCCAGATTAGGGAAGTTTTCAGCTATTATTTCCTCAGATAAGTTTTCTGTCCCCTTTTCTCTCTCTTCTTCTTCTGGGACCCTAGACTATGACTGTGATTACGTTTGATGGAGTCACTGATTTCCCTGTCTATTCCCATGTTGTATGATTCTTTTTTCTCTCTTTTATTCAGCTTCCTTATTTTCTATTGTTTTGTCTTCTAATTCACTAATTCATTCTCCGCTTTTTCTGGCCGGCTATTCATTGCATGAATCCTGTTTCCAAACTCAATTATGGCATTCTTCATTTCTGACGGATTCTTTTCCAACTCTTTTATCTCTGTGGTCAGAGTCTCCCTGAAGTCTTCAATTCCTTTGTCAAGCCCAGCAAGTATCCTTATGATAATTGGTTTATACTCTCCTTTAGGCATATTACTTCGCTTAGATCTCTGGCTGTGGCCTTATCTTGTTCTTTCAATTCGGATGAATTCCTCCCTGTTGGCATTTTGTCCAAGTTTCTGCCTTCTTCTGTGTATTGGAAAAGCCAGTTATGTTTCTTCCTCCTGAGAGTAATGACAATGAAGAAGAGGTCATGTAGTGTCCAGGGCCCAGCGCTTCAAGGAGTGTCTCTGGTGTGTGCTTTGTGGGTGGTTATCTGCAGAGGCTCTCCTTGCCTCTGGTGGGCAAAGTTTGTTCCTTAGCCAGACTGTGGTGAGTTTCAATTCGGTGTGCTCTGGTCTGCTGTGAAATGGTCTGCTGTGAAATGAGCCCTGCAGAACTCTCTGGTTGGGAGACATGGTGTGGTCTAGGGCTTGGGCTGATCTTCTGGGGAGAGGTCTGCCAAACTGAATCTGAGACAAGCTTGACTGAGAAGGGCAGTATCACCAGAGCGCAGGGGTGTGAGACTTGGTGTAAGCTAGTTAGGCAGCCAGTAGTGCTCTGCTGCTTCCTCAGGTGGCTCTGTGTTTATGCTGGGGTACGGTGAGGAAAATAGCACTAGCCAGCTCCTTTGCTTCCAGAGAGGTATCTCTGGGAATGCTGCCTCTCAGGGATGTGCTCTAAGAAGAGTGAATAATTACCTCCTGTGTGTCCTAGGCATTCTTCAAATCACTATTTCCACACCATGGCCCCCTAGGGCATTTGCCTTTTGTCTAGGAGTAGGGCAGTGGCCTCTGGGCTCTATCTTAGCCAAGCCTGCTCTCCTTTAAAACTCCTGGTTTTAAGTCCCTCTGGTTGTAAGAACTAATGAAAATCAGCCCTGCTCATATTCCCAGTCAATACCTTGGGGATATGTTCTCCTTGTGTATTCCCCTTGTGTGCTCTACACTCCTTTGCCCTTCTCCATGACCATGGCTCCCTCCCCTCTGCAGCACATGTGATCTTTTGTCCATTAAACCACACTTCCCACCTACTTCGATGTGGTGTCTTCTCTCTCTTTAGTTGTGGAGTTTTTTCTGTCAGTCTTCAGGTTGATTTCTGGGGTATTTAGGTTGATTTGATAGTGAGGTAGTTGTGTTTGTGAGACAAGATGAGCCTAGGGTACTTCTACTGCTCCACTATCTTTTCACCTCACCCTCTACCCCCCATCCAGGATCTTTAAATTTAAAGAGGGAAGGCCTGCAAAAAAAGGGGCTATTCCCCCTTGGTGGAACAGGAAGTCCTTAATGAACTCCTTGAAATCAAAGTTATTTTGGAATGAAAGGCATTTCTTTGTGAGAGCATTCCTCATATGGCAGCCCATGAAAATTGATATGAGGATGGAGTCACAGAAGAACCTTCATATTATTACTATGTATACAGTTTGCACAGGAGGTGTGAATTTCTGGAGAAATAAACTAGGCAGTAGAAGAAAACTCAATGTCTTAGTTTGAGTTACCCCAGAAGCAGACCCAGAGACAAGGGTTTAAGATAAGTAGTTTATTGGAGAGTTGGTTCCAGAGAAGACCAGTAGGGAGGAGGGAAAGTGATATAGTAAAAAGAATTGTGTATTACCAAACCAGTTACCCTTCTGGGAAACTGGAGCCCAGTGTCACTGTGGAATTCTGTGTAGCAGTATAGAACACTCTTCAGAGTTATTCAAACCCAGAAGAAAAGAAGATGGGATGTGTATATAGCAATTCTCCAGCCATCATTCACTGAGGATTGCTCTTGGGAGCGTTCATTCCTAGAACTTTTGGTATGTATTATGCATGGAGAAATGTGTCCCAGGCCAAGAAAATAGTGCTCTACCAGAGTTTTCAGTAAACACTGTCCAGGTTGCCTAACAAGTTGAATACCAAGGTAATATGTTTGGGGTCTAGCAGTGACTTTTCAATCCACCCTTTACACTAACTAGATTTACTTGCCCACCACCTAAAGCTCACCCTTTCCTATTACTCACTCTTCAGTTTAGTGGTTGGTCAGATTTTTAAAAGTAAAACACCTGACTTATAGTAGAAGGCTAAGTGGGTCAGCTATAGTCCCTGCTACTGCCATTGGTCCCACATTCTAAAAAACTAATGTGATTCTTGGCAAGCCATTGCTTTCTATGTATAAATGTGCGTGTTCTTAGTATCACATGATGCCAATACCCCTACCACTTTGTCGATGTTCTGTGGCTTTTCAAACATTCACCTTTGTAATTGAATTTGAGTCTTTATTGCATATAATTTGTTTTCATGTTGTATTGAATTTATTGCAAATAGTAATATTTCTCACATAAACATTGGTTGGCAAGTTTTACTGAGAGATATGTTCTCTGAAATGTAAGTACTAATATGAGGGGCTTTTGTACCTTGAAAATGTTCTGCAGTGTAGGTAGGGAAGTTTGGCTTAATAGATAAATGTTCACACCAGTCACCACAAACCCTTCATGTATTGGATTGGGTTCTCTGTTAATTGTTAGCATGTATTTCTTCTAGGGCAAGTTTTTAATCCATCAGAGACTGCTTCAATGACATTCAACAGATAACATGGAAGGAAATATCCAGAAAAATATAGAGGAAAATTCACATTTCTACAGACACTGATGAGATAAAACCACAGAGACTTTTACAGAAGAAACTCCTTACCCTACAAAGAGAAAAGATTGTTTGCTTGCATATGCCTATGATCCACATTACAATATAAAGAAGATATCAATAGTGTAAAAATAATTTTAAAATCAGATATTGTAGAGTTCATATTCTCTATTCAAAATGTTCAAGAGCTAGAAATCAGTAGTAGTTTTATAAACAATACTTTGTGTGACAATTAAAAAACCTTCCTATATAACATCAAAGAGCTACTGAAGGCACCACCATACAATATGGAACACTTTAATTTAACCTGGGATTTAACCTCCTGGAGTTTCTAATGACCCTCCCCTTTCATCATGGCTTTGGCTTTATTCTTTATTTCCTTTTTGTTTTTAAATCTGATCTTGGTGTTCTCCCTAATGTTCTTGGAATTCATTTTCTGCTTTAGTTCCAGGGATTTCTAGGATCATCATCATCATCATCATCCCAGCACCACCACCACAGTTAACTAAATTGCACTGCTAAATCCTAAACAATTTTTAAATTGCATTATTTGTATTAATTTACTCAATCCACATCTTATTTCACAGATGAGGAAACAAAGGTGCAGTTTTTACTTTTTTTGAGATGGGTGATTGCTTGTTTATTTCATGAGAGCAAACTATCAAGAATTTACCTAGAAGATGGTGCATGAAAAGCAAATTTTATGATTCCCAGTCACCCTAAATGTTTATAATTTATTTTAACATTTTGTCAGTAGCTGAATGTCTATAAGATTCTATACTGAAAATCTTCACCCAAAGCTTAACAACCTCATCCTGCTTTCTTCCAATATCAGAAGTTGTAAAAGAAATTGATATATGGAATTTTGTGGTCCTTTGTAGAAGAGGTATTTTTCTTTATTTTTTAATCTGGAAAGATTTAAAGATTTCTTTATATTTGGTATTTGTAAATTATATAATGTCATGTCTAGATACCTACCTTTTAAATTTATTGACCTGTTCATACAGGCAATTTGGAGATTGTCTTCTTTGTGTATTTATTTATTTATTTATTTATTTATTTATTTTAATTTTAATTTTAATTCAATTAGCTAACATATAGTATATCATTAGTTTCAAATGTAGTGTTCAATAATTTATCAGTTGCATATAACACCCAATACTCATCACATCACATGCCCTCCTTAATGCCCATCACACAATTACTCCATTCCCCCCCACACACCTACCCTCCAGCAACCCTCAGTATGTTTCCTATAGGTAAGAGCCTCTCATGGTTTTTCTCCCTCTCTGATGACTTCCCATTAAGTTTTCCCTCCCTTCTCCTATGATCCTCTGTGCTGTTTCTTATATTCCACATATGAATGAAACCATATGATAATTGTTTTTCTCTGACTGACTTATTTAACTCAGCATAATACCCTCCAGTTCCATCCACGTTGATGTAAATGTTAAGTATTCATTCTTTCTTTATCCATTCATCTCTTGTTGGACATCTGGGCTCTTTCCACAGTTTGGCTATTATGGACATAGCTGCTATGAACATTGGGGTGTAGGTGCTCCTTTGGATCACTACATTTGTATCTTTGGGGTAAATACCTCATAGTACAATTGTTGGGTCATAGGGTAGCTCTATTTTTAACTTCTTGAGGAGCCTCCCTACTGTTTTCCAGAGTGGTTGTACCAGTTCGCATTCCCACCAACAGCGTGAGAGTATTCACCTTTCTTCACATCCTCACCAATATTTATTGTTTCCTGTCTTGTTAATTTTAGCCACTCTGGCTGGTGTGAGGTGGTATCTCATTGTGGTTTTGATTTGTATTTCCCTGATGCTAAGTGATGTGGAGCATTTTTTAATGAGTCTGTTGGCCATTTGCATGTGTTCTTTGGAGAAGTATCTGTTCATACTTCTGCCCATTTCTTGACTGAAATATTTTTTTGGGTGTTGAGTTTGATAAGTTCTTTACGGATCTTGGATACTACCTTTATCTGATATGTCATTTGCAGATATCTTCTCCCAATCTGTAGGTTGCTTTTTAGTTTTCTCGACTAGTTCCTTTGCTGTGCAGGAGATTTTTATCTTGATGAAGTCCTAATAGTTCATCTTTGCTTTTGTTTCCCTTGCCTTTGTAGACATGTCTAGGAAGAAGTTGCTGTGGCTGAAGTCAAAGAGGTTGCTGCCTGTGTTCTGTTCGAGGATTTTGATGGAGTCCTGTCTCACATTTAGGTCTTTCATCTAATTTGAGTGTATCTTTGTGTATTGTGTAAGAAAATGGTCCAGTTTCATTCTTCTGCACATGGCTGTCCAATTTTCCCAACACCATTTATTGAAGAGATTGTCTTTTTTCCATTGGATATTTTTTCCTGCTTTGTCAAAGATTAGTTGACCATAGAGTTGAGGTCCATTTCTGAGTTCTCTATTCTGTTTCATTGATTTATGTTTCTGTTTTTGTGCCAGTATCTTTCTGTCTTGTTGATTACAGCTTTTTTCTTTTCTTTTTATTTTTTTATAATAATTTTTATTATGTTAGTCACTATATAGTATATCCTTAGTTTTTGATATAATGTTCCATGATTCATTATTTGCGTGTAACACCCAGTGCACCATGCAATATGTGCCCTCCTTAATACCCATCACTGGCCTATTCCAATCCCCCACCCCCCTCCCCTCTGAAGCCCTCAGTTTGTTTCCCAGAGTCCACAGACTCTCATGGTTCATTCCCCCTTCTGTTTACCCCCGCTTCATTCTTCCCTTCCTTCTCCTACCAATCTTCCTATTTCTTATGTTCCAGAAATGAGTGAAACCATATGATAATTGTCTTTCTCTGCTTGACTTATTTCACTTAGCATAATCTCCTCCAGTCCCGTCCACGTTGCTGCAAATGTTGTGTAATTGTTCTTTCTGATGGCTGAGTAACAGCTTTGTAATAAAGCTTGAAGTATGGCATTATGATGCCACCAGCTTTGGTTTTCTTTTTCAACATTCCTCTGGCTATTTGGGTTGTTTTCTAGTTCCATACAAATTTTAGGATTATTTGTTCCAGCTCTGTGAAAAATGTTGATGGTATTTTGATAGGGATTGCAATGAATGTGTAGATTGCTTTAGATAGCATAGACATTTTAACAATTCCATGAGCATGGAATGTTTTTCCATTTCTTTGTGTCTTCCTCCCTTTCTTTCATAAGTGTTCTATAGTTTCTAGAATACAGATCTTTTACTTCTTTGGTTAGGTTTATTCCTAGGTATCTTATGGGCTTTGGTGCAATTAAAATGGGATTGATTCCTTAATTTCACTTTCTTCTGTCTCATTGTTAGTGTATAGGAATGCAACTGATTTCTGTGCATTGATTTTGTATCCTGCTGCGTTGCTGAATTCCTGTATCAGTTCTAGAAATTTGGGGATGGAGTCTTTTGGGTTTTCCACATAGAGTGTCATTTATCTGCAAAGAGTGAGAGTTTGACTTCTTTGGCAATTTGAATGCCTTTTATTTCTTTTTGTTACCTGACTGCAGAGGCTAGGACTTCTAGTACTATGTTGAACAACAGTGGTGAAAGTGGGCATCCCTTTGTGTTCCTGATCTTAGAGGAGAAGTTTTTTTCCTATTGATAATATTTGCTGTGGGCTTTTCATAGGTGGCTTTTATGATATTGAGGTATGTTCCCTCTATCCCTACACTGTGGGGAGTTTTAATCAAGAAAGTATGTTGTGTTTTGTCAAATTCCTTTTCTGCATCAATTGAGAGGATTGTATGGTTCTTTCCTTTCTTTTATTAATGTGATCTATCACGTTGATTGATTTGTGCATGTTGAACCACCCTTGCAGCCCAGGAATAAAACCCATTTGGTCACGGTGAATAATCCTTTTAATGTACTGTTGGATCCTATTGACTAGTATCTTGGTGAGAATTTTTGCATCCATGTTCATCAGGGATATTGGTCTGTAATTCTCCTTTTTGACAGGGTCTTTGTCTGGTCTTGGGATCAAGGTAATGCTGGCTTCATAGAATGAGTTTGAAAGTTTTCCTTCCATTCCTATTTTTTGAAAGAGCTTCTGAAGAATAGGTATTATTTCTTCTTTAAATGTGTGGTAGAATTCCCTTGGGAAGCCATCTGGCCCTGGACTCCTGTGTGTTGGGAGATTTTTTTTATTACTGCTTCCATTTCCTTGCTGGTTATGGGTCTGTTCAGGTTTTTTATTTCTTCCTGTTTCAGTTTTGGTAGTTTGTATGTTTTTTGTTCATTTGTTTGTTTGGTTTTTTTTGAATGCACCCATTTCTTCCAGATTGCCTAATTTGTTGGCGTATAGTTGCTCATAATATGTTCTTACAATTGTATTTCCTTGGGGTTGGTCGTGATCTCCCTCTTTCATTCATGATTTTATTAATTTGGGTCCTTTCTCTTTTCTTTTTGATAAGTGTGGATAGGGGTTTATCAATCTTATTAACTCTTTCAAAGAACCAGTTTCTAGTTTCACGGATCTGTTCTACTGTTCTGTATTCTATTTCATTGATTTCTGCTCTAATATTTATTATTTGTCTTCTGCTTGGTTTAGGCTTTATTTGCTGTTCTTTCTCTAGCTCCTTTAGGCTGTAGTTTAGCTTGTGTAAATTTGAGACTTTTCTAATTTTTTGAGAAAGGCTTGTATTGCTATGTATTGCCTCTTAGGACTGCCTTTGCTGTGTCCCAAAGGTTTTGAAAAGCTGTGTTTTCATTTTTACTTGTCTCCATGAATTTATAAAAATTCTTCTTTAATTTCCTGGTTGACTCATTCATTTTTAGTAGAATGCTCTTTAACCTTCAAGTGTTTGAATTCCTTCCAACTTTCCTCTTGTGATTAAGTTCAAGTTTTAAAGCACTGTGGTCTGAAAATATCCAGGGAATAATCCCAATCTTTTGGTATCAGTTGAGACTTCATTTGTGACCCAGTATGTGATCTATTCTGGAGAATGTTCCATGTGTGCTCGAGAAAAATGTGTATTCTGTTGCTTTAGTGTAGAATGCTCTGTATATATCTCTGAAGTCCATCTGGTCCAGTGTATCATTCAAAGCGCTTGTGTCCTTGTTGATCTTCTGCTTAGATGATCTGTCCATTGCTGTGAGTGGGGTATTGAAGTCCCCTATTATTTTTTTTTATTATAAATGTGTTTCTTTAATTTGGTTATTAATTGGTTGATATAATTTGCTGCTCTCAAATTAGGACCATAAATATTTATAATTGTTAGAACTTCTTGTTGGATATACCCTTTAAGTATGACACAGTGTCTCTCTTCATCCCTTACTACAGTCTTTGGCTTAAAGTCTAATTTGTCTGATATGAGGATTGCTACCCCAGCTTTCTTTTGAGGTCCATTAGCATAATAAATGGTTTTCTACTCCCTCCCTTTCAATCTGGAGGTGTCTTTCGATCTAAAATGAGTCTCTCATAGACAGCATACAGATGAGTCTTGCTTTTTATCCAATCTGATGCCTTGTGTCTTTTGATTGGAGCTTTTATTTTTTTAATTTTTATTATGTTATGTTAGTCACCATACAGTAAATCCCTAGTTTTTGATGTAGTGTTCCATGATTCATTGTAGGCGTATAACACCCAGTGCTTCATGCAATACGTGCCCTCCTTAATACCCATCACTGACCTAGCCCAGTCCCCCACACCCCTCTCCTCTGAAACTCTCAGTTTGTTTCCCAGAGTCCATAGTCTCCCGTGGTTCATTCCCTCTTCTGTTTACCCCCCCTTCATTCTTTCCTTCCTTCTCCTACCGATCTCCCTGCTATTTCTTATGTTCCATAAATAAGTGAAACCATATGATAATTGTCTTACTCTGCTTGACTTATTTCACTCAGCATTATCTCCTCCAGTCCCGTCCATGTTGCTGCAAATGTTGGGTAATCATTCTTTCTGATGGCTGAGTAATAGTCCATTGTATATATGGACCACAACTTCTTAATCCATTCATCTGTTGAAGGACATCTTGGCTCCTTCCACAATTTAGCTATTGTGGACAATGCTGCTATGAACATTGGGGCAGCACATATGGCCCTTCTCTTCACTACGTCTGTATCTTTGGGGTAAATACCCAGTAGTGCAACTGCTGGATCATAGGGTAGCTCTATCTTTAACTTTTTGAGGGCCTCCACACTGTTTTCCAAAGTGGCTGTACCAACTTCATTCCCACCAATAGTGTAAGAAGGATCCCCTTTCTCCACATCCTCTCCAACATTTGTTGTTTCTTGTCTTGTCAATTTTTGCCATTCTAACTGGTGTAAGGTGGTATCTCAAGGTGGTTTTGATTTGAATTTCCCTGATGGCTAATGATTTTGAATATTTTTTTCATGTGTTTGTTAGCCATTTGTATGTCTTCAGTGGAAAAGTGTCTGTTCATATCTTCAGCCCGTTTTTTGATTTGATTATTTGTTTCTCATGTATTGAGTTTGAGAAGTTCTTTGTAGATCTTGGATACTAGTCTTTTATCTGTAGTGTCATTTGCAAATATCTTCTCCCATTCTGTGGGCTGCCTCTTAGTTTTTTTGATTGTTTCCTTGGCTGTGCAGAAGCTTTTTATCTTGATGAAGTCCCACATGTTCATTTTATCTTTTGTTTCTCTTGCCTTTGGAGACGTTTCATGAAAAAAGTTGCTGTGGCCGATGTTGTAGAGGTTGTTGCCTATGTTCTCCTCTAGGATTTTGATGGATTCCTGTCTCACATCAAGGTCTTTTATCCATTTGGAGTTTATCTTTGTGTATGGTGTGAGAGAGTGGTCAAGTTTTATTCTTTTGCATGTAGCTGTCCAATTTTCCCAGCACCATTTATTGAAGAGACTGTCTTTTTTCCAGTGGATGTTTTTTCCTGCTTCGTCAAAGATTAGTTGCCCATAGAGCCAAGGGTCCATTTCTGGGTTCTCTATTCTGTTCCAATGGTCTATGTGTCTGTTTTTGTGCCAGTACCATGCTGTCTTGGTGATCACAGCTTTGTAGTATAGCTTGAAAGTCGGCAACGTAATGCCCCCAGCTTTGTTTTTCTTTTTCAACATTTCCTGGGCAATTCAGGGTCTTTTCTGGTTCCACACAAATTTTAGGATTGTGTGTTCCAGCTCATTGAAAAATGTCATTGGTATTTTGATCTGGATGGCATTGAAAGTGTAGATTGCTCTGGATAGCATAGACATTTTAACTATGTTTATTCTTCTGATCCATGAGCATGGAATGTTTTTCCATCTTTTTGTGTCTTCTTCAATGTCTTTCATCAGTGTTCTGTAGTTTCTAGAAAATAGATCCTTTATGTCTCTGGTTAAGTTATTTCCAAGATAACATATGATTTTTGGTGCCCTTGTAAATGGAATGGATTCCCTAATTTCTCTTTCTTCAGTTTCATTGTTCATGTATAGAAATGCAACTGACTTCTGAGCGTTGATTTTGTATCCTGCCACATTCCTGAATTGTTCTATGAGTTCTAGTAATTTGGGGGTGGAGTCTTTTGAGTTTTCCATATAAAGTATCACGCCATCTGTGAAGAGAGACATTTTGACTTCTTCTTTGCCAATTTAATACCTTTTATTCCTTTTTGTTGTCTGATTGCTGTTGCAAGGACTTCTAGTACTATGTTGAGCAATAATGGTGAGACTGGACATCCTTGTCGTGTTCCCGATCTTAAGGGAAAGGCTTTCACCTTTCCCCTATTGAGAATGGTATTCACTGTAGGCTTTTCATAGACGGTTTTTATGAAATTGAGGAATGTACCCTCTATCCCTACACTCTGAAGGGTTTTAATCAGGAAAGGATGCCGTATTTTGTCAAATGCTTTTTCTGCATCAATTGAAAGGTTCATTTGGTTCTTGTCTCTTCTCTTATTAATGTGATCTATCGCACTGATCGATTTGCGAATGTTGAACCATGCTTGCATCCCAGGGATGAATCCCACTTGGTCGTGATGGATAATTCTTTTAATGTACTGTTGGATCCTATTAGCTAGGATCCTGTTGAGAATTTTGGCATCCATATTCATCAGGGAAATTGGTCTGTAATTCTCCTTTTTGATGGGGTCTTTGCCTGGTTTGGGGATCAAGGTAATACTGGCCTCATAGAATGAGTTTGGTAGATTTCCTTCTGTTTCTATTTTTTGAAACAGCTTCAGGAGAATAGGTATTATTTCTTCTTTTAGCCCATTTAAATTCAAAGTACCTGTTGAAAGATATGAATTTAGTGCCATTGTATGACCTGTCATGTTCCTGTTTCTGTAAATTGTCACTGTTTCTTTCTGGTCTGTGTTACTTTTGGGCTCTCTCTTTGCTTACAGAATTCCCTTTAATATTTCTTGCAGGGCTGGTTTAGTGGTCACAAATTCTTTTAATTTCTGTTTGTCCTGGAAGCTCTTTATTTGTCCTTCAATTCTGAATGACAGCCTTGCTGGAGAGAGTATTCTTGGTTGCATGTTTTTCTCATTTAGTACCCTGAATGTTTCTTGCCAGGTCTCTGTGGATAGGTCTGCTGGCAGCCTAGTGTTTTCTACATCTGTAGGTTAAGAACCTCTTGTCTCAAGCTGCTTTTAGGATTTTCTTTTTATCTCTGAAATTGGGAAGCTTCACTTTCTTTGTGAATAATTTATTCCCCTCTTTTTTCTCTGTTCTGTCTTCCAAAATACCTAATAAACAGAATTTCAACATTCTGGACCAAATTACTTTTCGCACAAATTTTCTACTTTTTTTCTGTCTGTATTTTACTTTCTGAAACTTCTCCATTACTCATCTGCCAACAATCCTGATGATTTTTTCCAGCTATTGTTTTGTTAATTTATAGAACGCCTTTTTCTTTTGTTTACCTGTTCTTTATCAAGACTTACTGGCGTTTTAAGGATGCAATATTATTTCGGAGCACCCTGTGCTGGATTTAGTTTTTCATTTTCCTTTTTTTGCAGTGGTGGCAGAGGTAGCAAAGTTGTTTCCACCCTCCTCTAGCCTATCCTCTAGATCACATCAGCTGACTATGGGAACTACATTTTAGAGAATCCTTTGCCAGTAGGATTCCAGATTGAATCTTGCTAATGAAAGGCATAGTGTGATAGTTGGAAGGTAGAAAGAAAGCAGAGCCTTTATTATTCCTCAGAAGTGGTTGCTCTGTGGGCTGCAAAGAAAATGGTATCAAAGAATTGAAGGCTGGAGAACAATGTGTGCTTATGGTAAAAACATTTAATAAAACTGTAGACTCCAGTTACTCTGAAAGTCCCTCATATCCCCCATTGAAACCATAGAGATCTTTCTAAGCCAATCTGACCATGCCTTGTCATTTTAATACTAATGAGTCTCCTATTGCCCTCGGGATATGCTAATAATAGCACCCACATATCTTCCTATTTTGGTCCCTGAAAGTCTCTATTTCTTTTTTTTCATAATATTTTTATTATATTATGTTAATCACCATACAGTACATCCCTGGTTTTTGATGTAAAGTTCGATGATTCATTAGTTGCATATAACACCCAGTGCACCATGCAATACGTGCCCTCCTTACTACCCATCACCAGTCTATCCCATTCCCCCACGCCCCTCCCCTCTGAAGCCCTCAGTTTGTTTCTCAGAGTCCATAAGCTCTCATGCTTCATTCCCCCTTCTGATTACCCCCCTTTCTTTATCCCTTTCTTCTCCTACCGATCTTCCTAGTTCTTATGTTCAATCCAACTACTGAAAAACTCTCTTCCTGCACATGGTATTTGGCATCAATTATTATTTAAACTCTGCCTATTCCTTCAACTCATGTTGTTCTATTTTCTATCACCACCTTGTAAACATATGGAAGCCTGATGTTATAGCTGCATGCTTCACAAATGCTGCTGACCCACTTGAAATGCCCTCCATTTTCATTGTCCAAATGGAAAATTTATTGTGTCTTCCAAAATCACCTTTTCTATGAAGTCTCCAAAATATATAAAGACACAAAATAATCCAAACTAGTAAAGAATGGGCAGAGAGACTGAATAGACATTGTTCCATAGAGGACATACAAATGGTCAACAGATACATGAAATGATGCCCACCATCACTAATGGAAATGCAAACATCACTGAGGGAAATACAAGTAAAACCACAATGAGATATCACCTCATGCTTCTTTGCATGCCTATTACTAAAAGTACCCACAAAGGATAAGAACTGTTAGCAGGAATTTGGGGGGAAAAAAGGAACCCTTGTACACTATTGATGCAAATGTAAATTGGTGCAGCCACTCTAGTAAATAATAGTGTTTCCTGAAAATTTTCAAAATGGAATTACCATTTGATCCAGCAATCCCACCTCTGGGTATATATCCAAAAGTATTGAGAATGGATCTCAAAGACATATCTATACTCCCGTGTGCACTGCAGCATTTTCACAATAGCCAAGATGTGGAAGTAACCTAAAAGTCTATGTAAAGAAGAATAGATAGAGAAAATATGGCATATATACATTATGGAATATCATTCAGCCTTTACAAAGAAAAAGATTCTGCTACTTGCAACAACATATATATGCCTGAAGGACATTATTTTAAGTAAAAAAACCCAGAAATAGAAATAAACACTGCATGATCTCACTATGTGGAATCTAAACAAATACACAGGAGCAGAGTGAATGGTGGTTATCAGGACCTGGGGGAGGGGAAATAGGAAGGTATTGATCAAGTTTCAGTTATACTTAAGTGAATTCTGGAGATCTGTATAACATAGGGCGTATGATTAACACTATGTTACTATCACTTAAAAATTTGCTGAGAGGGTATTTCTTAAATGCTTTACTTGGCATATAAGGAAAAGAGATTAACAACAAAGGGGCAGGAAGAAATTTTTCGAGGTGACGCATAGGTTCCTGGCATTGATAGTGATGATGGGTGTGTACTTATCTCCAAACCATCAAGTTGTACACATTAAATATCTACACCTTTTTTGTTTATCAATCATGCGCCAATGAAATGGTTTAAAAATTGTGATTGGAAGTATCTTCAACATAGAATTAATTTAGGGGATTTGTCTCAATAAAATGTTTTAGAGCTGCAGAATCTAGTGCATTAATCTCTGCATTAGGGTTTGTCTTTCACTGGGTTCCATCTATGGCTGGTAACCATTAGCCTGGATTTATAGATTCAGTTTTGGATTTCTGGTCTTCATTTTTGTGTTTATCAAATTCACTCTTCAATCATAGTCTACCTCAAGGTAATAATAAATGCATTTAATTAGTTTAAGTATAGTAAATTATTAAATCCTTACTAAAGCATTGGGGAAGCTCACACTCTTCAGTGGTTTGACCATGATTCCTTGATTTATTCTTACATTACTGAACCTCAACCACTTCACAACACTCATCTTTAGAACAACTCTTAGAGTGGAACATTATTTCCATGTTCCTGCAGCATCTTGTTGCTATGTCCATGAGTATTTTCAAGTGGACTCTAGAGATTATCGAGGTCAATCTCAATATTTTATGGAAAAGTTGACTTGCATGTTTTTGAACGTTGACCAGTTAGTTGAAGGCAGCACCAGTCTTGTCCAGTCAAATGATTCAGAGTCTACTCTGGTCCCTTTGTATTCCACTCCTACTTCCCTAAACCTCATTCTCTTTCTTCCAATTCCTGTAACAGTGTCTGTAGTCACTTTCTACTCTGAGCTTGGCTTTTCCAAACCCTTTTTTATATAATCTGTACAGAGAGTCATCTGTGACTTTTTAGGGGATGCTTTGTTCTACTTCATTTTCAATCAGATGAAATCTGAACTTTGAAATAAGAACATCAAGGGCAAATAGGATCTAATCATGGTGTAGAACATGTTTCATAAAATGTATTTGAGATAATCTAGACTCAGGGTTTGGGGTAAAGAGAAAGAAAATAAAAAACTGTCTTAATCTTTTTAGAGCTATTTCTTCAGAAGAAAAGATAGACACATCCTAACTAAAAAATAGGTGTGAAAATTACACAAAGTTTAAAGATTGAGAACATGGAAATGTTGGTGTTAAAGTAGGTTATCAATGAGAAGATAACCTTATAGTTGACAGCACTAGCCAACCAGGAAAAATGTTTAATTTTTTTCATTAATAATACGAATTAGAGAAGCAAATAAATTCCACCAACTTGAATCTTTGGAAGAATTTATAGAAATATGAAATAAGTGCACCCTTCCCTTCTACTGATATACACAGACATTCTTTGGTAACAGCTTTAGGATAGGAACCAATCATAAATATGCATTATGCATCTGAGGGACTGGAGCTAGAATAAATAATTTAAGAAATAGGAGCTGGCTAGTCTTGGGATGCTGGGATTATTCCTTCTCCTTAGAAAATGGTCTAAGCCAGAGAACAATTCTCTTTCTCTCCAGCATGAGATTGGTGTGTGTGTGTGTGTGTGTGTGTGTGTGTGTGTAACACACTAAACTAATGACCAAGAGCAGCATTTAAGAGCACACCTAATGCAAACCATATATATTCCATTGTGAAGGGTACTATGACCATTATTTCCTTAGGATAGGCTTGGAGGGAATGTGGACCCAAGCTTGGTATTATTTCCATCCTTTCCTTCCTAACCACAACATAATATACCTTCTCCTATCATTTGAATTATCTAAATGCTTTTTGGTAAGTCATTATTAATTCTGTCAAGTCATGTTTATTGCTAGAGAGAAGTGAAATATAAAGTGTGTAAATCACCAAATTTAGGAAACTTCAAGCACATGATTAATATCAGAGGGAAGAATCAAAATTCAGTTAAGAATTTTGCGATTAATCAATTGTCATCCAAATGTGGAAAACTTGGGAGAAGATAGTTATGCACATCAAAGTAAAATGTGGCCTTGAAAAACAGATCCATTTTGCTAGGGACGTGCAGAGGTCATGTGTGGTGGCCAGAGACACAGCGCTAGAACTCTGTGGACTGCTACATTGGCCAGAATGAAGACAAATGGTTCTCTGAAGCCTTCCACTCCAAGGCCATGTTATTTTATTCTTAATATTTTCATTCTGCACATTGTCTCCCTCAGAGCTCGGTGGACCAGCTTGTTCCGCAGAGTGTAGATGACAGGGTTGAGCAGCGGGGTCACCACCGTGTTCACAAGGGCAGCCTCCTTGTTGGAGTCCAGCCTGTCCGTTTGCTTTGGTTTCACATATATAAAGACACAGCTGCCATACATCAGAGAGAGGACTATGAGGTGAGAGGAGCAGGTGGAGAAAGCTTTCTTTTTCTCCCTGGCTGATGGGAGTCGCAGGATTGTGACTACTATGTTGCTGTATGCAACAGTGGTTATGATAAAGGATGTCAAAAGGATAAACAAAGCAAGAACTAAGGCCAACATTTCAGCAGACCTGGTGTCAGAACAGGAGAGATGAATCAGGGGGCTAAGGTCACAGAAGAAGTGGGGGATGACATGGGGGCCACAGAAGGATAACTGGGAAACCTTTATCACCAGACCAGTGATGAGAGGGAAGGCTAAAGCAAAGCAGGCAGTGACCAGGAGGAAGCAAGTCTTTAGGTTCATGATTGTCGGGTAATGCAGAGGCTTGCAAATGGCCACATACCGATCCAGAGACATTACTGCTATAAGGAGGAAACCTGCTGCTCCCAGAAATAAAACGATAAAGGCTTGTATGAAACAAGCAAGAAAGGAAATGATTTTCCTGTCTAAAAGAAAGATGACCAGCAACTTAGGAATAACGGCACTTACGACACCACACTCCAAGAAGGAGAAAATGCTGAGGAAAAAGTACATAGGTGTGTGGAGCCGGGAGTCAGCACAGGTGATGATTACTATGACAGCATTGCCTGCCATGGATGCCAGGTACGCCAGCAGGTGCACCAGGAATAGGACTTTCCCCTAGTTTTGGATGGCAGGAAACCCCTCCAAGATGAATTCTTGTACAGTTGTCCTATTCCCCATGTCATGAGTCTCTTTCCATAGCAGTATCACTCTTGTCTAACCTACAATAAAGACATCAGGGAGCACAAATGTTTTAGTGGAGCATATGATTAAGTTTTTTGCCCATCTAAGGAGGTGGTTAGGCTGATAGCAAAGTGGTTTAGGCCGTTGGTTCTTGAATCAGAATGGCCAGATTTCAATACTAGTTCAATAGTGAGTTCTAACTCGTGAGCTATGAGTCATATTTGGAAAGGTAGTTAACCTTTGTGGACTTCACTTTCAACCTCTGTAGAATGAAGATGATAGGATCTACCTATTCATGCTCTTGTGAGAATTAATTAAGATAAAGCATGTAACTCACTTGGCATATGATGCCAGTATTTCCTATGTGTTCTTCTAAGTCTAATTATAATGTAATGGCCGTTAATAGAATGCTTAAATAGAACATCATCAATAGGCAGGGGTATTGGCATTTTCATAGTTATGCAACATTTTATTGTTTTAATAATATTATCAATTTTAAGTTGACATAACAGTAATGTTAGTAATATTGCCTTTGAATATCCACTTAATAATGTAATGCATTCTATGGTCGAATTTGTCATTATCATCATGTGTTGAGGACTTAGGCTTGTTCTATGCTGGTCACTGAAATTCAGTATTTTTATTATTGGTCACAATAATCAAGAGGCCCTTCTTCTCCAGAAGCAGAAACTGAGGAACTGAGGCTTAGAGAGTTCCAGAGAGCTTTAGTCACATAGCTTTGGTCGCACTTTAGCCTGACTGCCAGATCCAGAAGCCTGGTGCTTCCAAATGCAGTGTCAAAACATTTTAAATTGCTCTATAACTTCTAATAGTTTGGGAGTGGAGTCTTTTGGGTTTTCCATATAGAGTATCATGTCATCTGCAAAGAGAGACAGTTTGACTTCTTCTTTGCTGTTTTGGATACCTTTTATCCCTTTTTGTTGTCTGATTGCTGTTGCAAGGACTTCTAGTACTATGTTGAATAATAGTGGCGAGAGTGGGCATCCTTGTCGTGTTCCTGATCTTAAGGGAAAGGTTTCCAGCTTTTCCTCATTGAGAATAATATTTGCTGTAGGCTTTTCATAGATGGCTTTTATGATCTTAAGAAATGTACCATCTATTCCTACACCCCGAAGGGTTTTAATCAGGAAAGGATGCTGTATTTTGTCAAATGCTTTTTCTGCATCTATTGAGAGAATCATATGATTTCTGAATTTTTGTTTCTGGATAAAATCTAAGACACTGATAGATTTGCGAATGTTGTACCACCCTTGCATCCCAGGGATGAATCCCACTTGGTCATGATGGATAATCCTTTTAATGTACTGTTGGATTCTATTAGCCAGGATCTTGTTGAGGATTTTGGCGTCCATATTCATTAGGGAAATCGGTCTATAATTCTCCTTTTTGTTGGGGTCTTTGCCTGGTTTGGAGATCAAGGTAATATTGGCCTCATAGAATGAGTTTGGTAGCTTTCCTTCTGTTTCTATTTTTTGAAATAGCTTTAGGAGAATAGGTATTATTTCTTCTTTGAATGTTTGGTAGAATTCCCCAGGAAAACCATCCGGGCCTGGAGTTTTGTTTTTTGGAAGATTGTTGATCACTGACTTAATCTCTTCATAATTAATTGGCCTGTTTAAAAGTTACACTGTTAAGAAGTTATAGAGCAATTCAGTAATGTGGCAGGATGCAAAATCAATGCTAAGAAATCAGTTGCATTTCTATACACGAATAATGAGACTGAAGAAAGAGAAATTAGGGAATCCATCCCATTTACAATAGCACCAAAAACCATACGTTACCTTGGAATTAACTTAACCAGAGATGTAAAGGATCTATATTCTAGAAGCTATAAATCACTCTTGAAAGACACTGAGGAAAACACAAAAAGATGGAAAAATATTCCATGCTCATGAATTGGAAGAATTAATATAGTTAAAATGTCCATGCTACCCAGAGCAATCTACACTTTCAATGCTATCCCGATCAAAATACCGATGACATTTTTCAAGGAACTGGAACAAATAGTCCTTAAATTTGTATGGAACCAGAAAAGGCCCTGAATCACCAAGGAGCTGTTGAAAACGAAAAACAAAACTGGGGGCATCACAATGCCGGATTTCAAGCTGTACTACAAAGCTGTGATAAAAAAAACAGCATGGTACTGGCACAAAAATAGACACATAGACCAATGGAACAGAAGGTAGGAACAGTAAATGGACTCCTTGGTCTATGGGCAACTAATCTTGACAAAGCAGGAAAAAACATCCACTGGAAAAAGACAGTCTCTTCAATAAATGGTGCTGGGAAAATTGGACAGCGTACATGCAAAAGAATAAAATCCTTGACCACTCTCCCACACATACACAAAGTAAACGCTCAAATGGATCGAAGAGACCTCAATGTATGACACAGGAATCCATCAAATCCCCTAGGGAACAACATAGGCATAACCTCTACAACATCGGCCACAGCACTTTTTTTCATGAAAGCGCTCAAAGGCAAGAAGAAACAAAAGATAAAAATGAACATGTGGGACTTACATCAAAATAAAAAGCTTCTGCACAGAGAAACAATCAAAAACAACTAAGAGGCAGCCCACGGAATGGGGAGAATCATATTTGCAAATGATGCTACAGATAAAAGACTGGTATCCAAGATCTACAAAAGAACTTCTCTCAAACAATCAATATCTGAAAACAAATAAACAAATCATAAAAATGGGCAGAAGATATGAACGACACTTTTTCCATGCGAGGCGCAACGAATGGCCAACAGGACACATGAAAAAATGTTCAAAATCATTAGCCATCAGGGAAATTCAAATCAAAACTACACTAAGATACCACCTTACGCCAGTTAGAATGGCAAAAATTAACAAGGCAGGAAACAGCAATTGCTGGAGAGGATGTGGAGAAAGGGGATCCCTCCTATATTGTTGGTGGGAATGCAGGTTGGTACAGCCACTCTGGAAAACAGTGTGGAGGTCCCTTAAAAAGTTAAAAATTGAGCTACCCTATGACCCAGCCATTGCACTACTGGGTATTTACCCCAAAGATACAGACGTAGTGAAGAGAAAGGCCATATGCACCCCAATGTTCATAGCAGCATTGTCCACAGTAGCTAAATCGTGGAAGGAACCGAGATGCCCTTCAACAGATGACTGGATTAAGAAGCTGTGGTCCATATATACAATGGAATATTACTCAGCTATCAGAAAGAACGAGTTCTCAACATTTGCTGCAACATGGACGGCACTGGAGGAGATAATGCTAAGTGAAATAAGTCAAGCAGAGAAAGACAATTATCATATGATTTCTCTCATCTATGGAACATAAGAACTAGGAAGATCGGTAGGGGAAGAAAGGGATAAAGAAAGGGGGTAATCAGAAGGGGAAATGAAGCATGAGAGACTATGGACTCTGAGAAACAAACTGAGGGCTTCAGAGGGGAGGGGGTGGGGGAATGGGATAGACTGGTGATGGATAGTAAGGAGGGCACGTATTGCATGGTGCACTGGTTGTTATATGCAACTAATGAATCATCGAAATTTGCGTCAGAAACCAGGGATGTACTCTATGGTGATTAACATAATATAATAAAAAAACATTAAAAAAAACATTTTAAATTGGACCAAATCTATTGCTGTTGTTCTTTCAACCTTAAGAGAGAGATTAATTTTATTCATCTTAATTGTTTCTGTCTTTAGTTAGTATCACTGATGAGTTTTTGACCTGTGGAATGACATGGGGCTTAGAGAGGTTGTATTTTAGTACTAGCATTTCATAGGAGAGCGTGGAGACCAGAGTATTGGGGGCTGCTCAACAACGTGAGCTAAGCTATAAATCTAGGATTTACCACCCACCTTCTGGTTTTATGCTGGCCTGTGACAGATACTAATACTTCATAGGATTAACCCACTTAGGTGGATATGCTGGGGACCTGGTACTCATACCGTCACTCTTAAATCAAAGCTCAGTGAACATCTTCTGTCTTCAGTCCTCTCAATCAATAAGTTCTTTCACAATGGTGTTAGGTTCTAGCATCTCAATACTAGGGTAAATGTTGGCAGTGTGGGATGTGTCACTCTCACTTACCCACTGTGGGACAGATCCTCTGAAGGGCTGCTCGTGAAACCAAACTGCTCACACCTGAGTGGCACAGCCTGAAGTGGCCTCTCCTTCTGTCAGGTTGACCCCAGTAAGTCCATCAAGTCACCAGAATCCCTGAGGCCAGGCATACACAGGAGTCATCTGTGGGTAGGGCTCCTTCTTCTTGCAGGTATTGTCTTCCATGAAATCAAGAGCTTGCTTTGGGCTAAGGGGAAAGGAGAGGAGAAGGAAACTCATTTGTCACAGCCTGTTGTCCCTAAGAGGTAGAATATGTATCTCATGCTGCCAGTGTTCTGAATGACAAAGCCCTGTTTCTATAGCCCAGAATGTGTCATAGCACAGCAAGGGTCCATGTTGGCCTGGACCACTGACACTGCAGAGAGGAGCAGACAGATAAAACAGTCACATTTCATAGCCCCCAATTTGGGCTAGAGCTGAACTCCCAGACTACTTAGGGTTCTGATAAAATGTCTGGCTCTGCTTTCCCCAGTGGGTAGAACCCACCTAACATGCCACATTTCTGTCACCTCCTATACCAATTATACACAGCAGGCAGCTTATAGGTTTAGCACTAAAGATTTAGCTTATAGATGTTGCCGAGGCAAGAGTCCTTCTGCTGCAGTGCCCCACTTTATGGGGGCACCTGCTCCAAACACCTTCTCTTGCACTATGCTCCTCCATCTTATCCTTACATTTCCTTGTGAGTGGCATCCTTGTTTTACTGCATCAACAGTGAGAAGCTGCTGACAAGCAAATCTGAGGCCTCTGTGATATTTTCCCAAGGAGGCTGTATAGTCACCAAGCAGGATGGACCCAACCAGTGTGCAGAGAGTACATGCCCCCAAACCTTATTAGATGCTGAAGAGACAGGGACAGAAGGTAAAGGTATGGCAGGTGTCCTGGGGGTAACTAATGGGTCGCTGTTGAGAACAAGTTCCTGGTGCTACGCTTGTATTTATCTTTCCATTGTCTGTGGTGATGCTGACTCCCAGATGTCTACACTGTTCTCTGCCAAGATTTTTCAAGAAAATTATATGACAATTTCCCAAGGGTTTCTAAAATCCCAAGTTGAACATTACTACTGATTTGAGGTAAAAGTCCAGACTACGATTTTCTACCTGTGATATTTGCACTGAGACCAGAATATTGTTGTTAAAATAATAGATTTTTATGATGAGAAAGAGCTGGATAACACCCTAGCTTTCATCAACCTTTTGGGAAGATACTCAGGAAGTCCACCTTTCTTGGTCAGTCATTCTTCATGCTTCTACCAATGTGCTGATTCCTTCCATTGCATATTTTCATCTGTAGAATATTTTCATTGTGCTCCCCAATCTCCTTGGAAATGAGAGCAAATACTTTTTCCTCTTCAGAGAAGAACGGGGAATGCTAGGTGGTTTCTGTAACATCTCTAACCTGGCAGCCCTCTCTCTCTTTAAAAGAATCTGGGGTGCGGATCCTCAGATTCTTTCTAGATGCAGAAGAGGAAGAGATGTGAGCTTGTTGGTGGGGGAGAGGGAAGAAGCTATATCCATAGCAACCACTGGCTTGTAAAGCTACTTCTTCTTCTGGGTATCTCAGGTGGGCTGCTGTGGCAGGAGTGACCCATTTTTCTGTGGCCTTTGGCTTCCCATAGAACTCAGAGAAGGGGACTAAACTCCCAAGGTGTATTTGTAGGCAACCCTGAGGCATATGGTAGCTGTGTGGAAATTTGTTCTGCCTGAATCTTTCTCCATCAGTATTGATCTTGGTCGGTCAAGGCAAATATTGGAGAAACTTTAATGAATATTCATGTGGGTCCCACCTTCTCACAAATAAACAAAAACATTTTTATAATGTCTGTCCATCTATACACTGTGCTTTCAATTCAGGCCAAACTTGGACCTCATGGTTTTTTTCTCATTTGGAAGTGAGGGAAAATATAGAATAAATGGAGAAGAATTGTAGAAGCTAGAGCAACATGAGACTATACATTTAATGCTAAGATAAAGGCTCATTTGCATGGGGTTTTAATTTTATTCAGTGCCAGCTTCATGGTGTAGAAATATCTGTCACACCTGAGTGAGTTCCAATGCCAACATGATGGTGGGAAGGTGAGAGGAGAGAGGCTAGCAAGTGGTTGATGGAAAGGTTTACAAAGGGGATACTCAATGAACTGGGTTGAACTAAGTATACATTGCATCTAACGGAAGGGGTGGTGAGCTGGCATTAAGAAATGTTTCTAATTGTCCTTGGTCTATAGTTTTTTTTCTGGATAGTTGTCTTAATGCTCTTCAATGATCTGCCCTGCCTCTTTATGTTATTTTTATGTAGTCCTAGTAGTTTATATTTGCTTCAGGAGACATATCTAGAAAGAAGTTGCTATAGCCAATGTCGAAGATGTTACTGCCTGTGCTCTCTTGTAGGTTTTTTATGGTTTCCTGTCTCACATTTAGGTCTTTAATCTATTTTCAGTTAATTTTTGTGTGTGATGTAAGAATGTGGTCCAGTTTCATTGTTTTGCATGTCGTTGTCCGGTTTTTCCAACACCATTCATTGAAGATACTGTCTTTTTCCCTTTGGATATTTTTTCCTGCTTTGTCAAAATCAATTGACCATATAGTTGTGTTTCATTTCTGTGTTTTCTATTCTGTTCCGTTGATCTGTGTGTCTGTTTTTGTGCCAGTACCATACTTTATTGATCACTACAGCTTTGTAATATAACTCGAAGTCTGGAATTGTAATGCCTCCAGCTTTGCTTTTCCATTTCAAGAATGCTTTGGCTATTTGGGGTCTTTTGTGCTTCCACAGAAATTTTAGGATTGCTTGTTCTAGCTCTGTGAAAAATGCTGTTGGTATTTGATAGGGATTGCATTTAATGTGTAGATTGTCTTGGGTAGGATAGACACTTTAACAATATTTGTTCTTCTGATCCATGAGCACGGAATGTCTTTCCACTTGTTTGTGTCATCTTCAATTTCTTTCATCAGTGTACTATAATTTTCAGAGTACAGTTCTTTCACTTCTTTGGTTTGGGTTATTCCTAGGTATCTTATTGTTTTTTGGTGCAGTTGTAAATGAGATTGATTCCTTGATTTCTTTTTCTGCTACTTCATTATTAGTATATAGATGTGCACTAGCTCTGCATGTTGATATTGTACTCTGAATAAACTGAATTGTTTATCAGTTCCAACAATTTTTGGTGGAATGGTTCAAGTTTTCTGTATAGAGTATCATGTCATCATCTGTAGATAGTGAAAGTCTGGCATTTTCCTTGCTGATTTGGAAACTTTTTACTTCTTTTTGTGGTCTCATTGCTGTGGGCTGGACATCTAGTAGTATGCTGAATAAAAGTGGTGAGATTGGACAGTAGAAGAAAATCTTAGCTTTTCCCCATTAAGGATGATATTCACTGTGGGTTTTTCATATATGGCCTTTATGATGTTGAGGTACGTTCCCTCTAAACCTGCATTGTTGAGGGTTTTTATCATGAATGGGGGTTGTACTTTGTCGAATGCTTTTTATGCATCTATTGAAAGGATCATATGCCTCTTATCCTTTCTTTTATTAATGTGGTATATCATATTGATTTTTGAATATTGGACCACCCTTGCAGTGCAGGAATCTTTACCCCTTCATCATGGTGAATGATTCTTTTAGTATACTCTTGGATCTGGTTTGCTAGTATTTTGTTGAGAATTTTTGTATCCATGTTCATCAGGAATTTTGGGCTGTAGTTCTCTCTTTAATGGGGGTCTTTGTCTGGTTTTGGTGTTAGGGTAATGCTGGCCTCATGGAATGAATTTGGAAACTTTCCTTCTGTTTTTTGGAACAGTTTCAGAAGAATAGGTACTAACTCTTCTTTAAATGTTTGGTAGAATTCGTCTGTGAATCCATCTGGCCTTGGACTTAAGTTTATTGAGAGATTTTTTTTACCTGATTCTATTTCTTTGCTGGCTATCAGTCCGTTCAAGTTTTCTATTTCTTTTGTTTCAGTTTTGGTAGTTTCTATATTTCTAGGAATTTTTCCATTTCTTCCAAGTTGTCCAATTTTTTGACAAATAGTTATTCATAATATTCTCTTACAGTTGTTTGTATTTCTGTGGTGTTGGTTATTATTTCTCCTCTCATTTATTTTATTTTTATTTTTTAAATAATATTTATTTTGTTATATTAGTCACCATACAGTACATCCCCAGTTCTTGATGCAATGTTTTTGATTCATTACTTGCATATAACACCCAGTGTCATTTTTATGATTTTATATTCAGCTCCTGGTTTCATTGATTTGTTCTAGTGTGTGTGTGTGTGTGTGTGTGTGTGTGTGTGTGTGTGTGTTTTGTTTTAATTTCTGTATCATTTATTTTTGCTCTAATCTTTATTATTTTCTTCTCTCTACTGGCTTTAGGGTTCATTTAATATTCTTTTTCTAGCTCCTATAACTGTAACATTGGGTTATTTATTTGAGAGTTTTCTTGCTTCTTGAGGTAGACCTGTGTTCCTATATACTTCCCTCTTGAGACTGCTTTTGCTGAATCCCAAAGGTTTTTGACCATTGTGTTTTCATTTTCATTTGTTTACATGTATTTTAAAAATTTCTTTGATTTCCTGGTTGACCCACCCATTTTTTAGCAACATGTTGTTTAACCTCCATTATTTGTGGTGTTTCCTAAGTTTTCTTGTGGATGACTTCTAGTTTCATAGCATTATCCTCAGTAAAAGCACATGTTTTTATCTCAGTCTTTTTGTACTGACTGAGTCCTCATTTGTGACCAAGCATGTGATCTATTCTGGAGATTGTCCCGTGTGCACTGAAAAGAGTGTGTATTCTGCTGCTTTAAGATGAAATGTTCTGAATGTATCTGTTAAATCCATCTGATCCAGTGTGTCATTCAAAGCTATTGTTTCCTGGTTTACTGTCTGCTTAGATGATCTCTCCATTGATATAGGGGGGTGTTAAAGTCCATTATTATTATTGTATTTTTATCAGTGAGTTCCTTTATGTTTATTATTAGTTGTTTTATATAGTTGGGTGCTCCCATGATGAGTGCATAAATATTTACAATTGTTAGATCTTATTGCTGGATTGCCCCTTTTATTATTATATAGCGCTTTTCTTCATCTCTTGTTACAGGATTTGTTTTAACATCTAATTTGTCTGTCGTAAGTATTGCTACTCTGGCTTTCTTTTGATGTTCGTTCGTATGATAAGTATTTCTCCATCCCCTCGCTTTCAATTTGCAGGCGTGTTTAGATCTAAAATGAGTCTCTTGTAAGCAGCATATAGATGGGTCCTTTTATCCATTCTGACAACCTATGTCTTTTGATTGGAGTATTCTGTCTGTTTTCATTCAGAGTAGTTATTGATAGATATGCATTTAATGACATTTTGTTTCTTGTTTTGTCATTGTTTCTGGAGATCGTTTTATCTTTTTCACTTTTGGTGTTTCCTTTCCGCTCAAAAAATCCCCTTTCAGGGGACTGGTTTCTTTTCAGGTCTGGTTTAGTGGTCACGAACTCCTTTGTTTTTGTTTGTCTGGGAAACGTTTTGTCTCTCCTTATTCTTTATGATAGCGTTACTGGGTAGAGTATTCTTGGCTGCATATTTTTCAGAACGTTGAATATGACATGCTACTCCCTTCTGGCTTGCCAAGTTTCTATTGAGAAATCTGGAGCTAGCCTTATGGGTCTTCTCTTTTAAGTTAAGGGCTTCTTTTGTCTTGCTGCTTTTAAGATTTTTTTCTTTATTTCTATACTTTGAAATTTTAATTACAATATGTCTTGGTGTTGGCAGGCTCTTGTTGATTTTGATGGGAGTTTTCTGTGCCTCATGGATCTGGATGTCTGTTTCCTTTCCCAGATTAGGGAAGTCTTCAGCTATTGTTTGCTCAAAATTATTTTCTGCCCCACCTTCTCTATCTCCTTCTTCTGGGACTCCTATAATGTGACCACTAATACATTTGATGGTGTCACTGAGTTCCCTATGTCTACTCTCATGTTGCATAATTCTTCAGTATCTCTTTTATTCAGCTTCCTTATTTTCCATTATTTTGTCTTCCATAACACTAATTCATTTTCTACTTCTTTCAGCCTACTATTCATTGCATCAAGCCTTTTTCCAATATAAGTTATGGCATTCTTCATTTCTGACTGATTCTTTTTTTTATAATTTTTTTTATTATATTAAAAACTAGGGATGTACTGTATGGTGTCTGACTGATTCTTTTTTAACTCTTGTATCTCTGTGGTAAGGATCTCCCCTAAGTCTTCCATTCTTTTCTCAAGCCCAGTGAGTATCCTTATGATTGTTGCTTTAAATTGTCCATCAGTCATGTTACTTATATCTGGTTTGCTTAGATCTCTGGCTGTGGCCTTATCTTGTTTCATTTCACATGAATTTCTTCCTTTTGGCATTTTGTCCAGGTGTCTACTTTCCTTTCTCTGTTAGAAAAGTCAGTTTCATTTCCTGCTCCGGGGAGTAATGGCTATGGAGAAGAGGTGCAAAGTGTGGGGCTTCAGAGAGTGTCTCTGGTGTTGCTGCATGTGCTCTGCTATTGAGTGTTGAATCTTCTACCCTTCACACCAGTCATGCACAGAGGCTCTCCTTGCTGCAGTAGGCAGTGTTTGGTCCTTAGCCAGAATGTAGTGAGTTTCAAGTTGGTGTGCTTTGGTCTGCTTGCGAAATGAGAACTGATTTACTTTCACTAGGACTGAAGCCCTGCAGAACAGTCTTGTCAGGAAATGTGGTGTGGGCAGGGACATGTGCTGGTCTTCTGGGGGAGGGCTGCTGTGCTGGGTCTCAGGCAAGCTTGACTGAAAAGAGCAGTCCCATCAGAGAGCAGGGGTGTGGGACTTGGTGTAAGCAAATTAGGCAGCCAGTGTCAGTTTTGTGTTGTTTCCTGCTGGTGGCTCTGTGTTAATGCTGTGGGCAGGGAGGGAAATGGTGCCAGCCATCTCCTTTGTCCCTGGAGAGGGATCTCCATGAACTCTGCCTCTCAAGGATGTGCTCCAGAAAGAGGGAATAATCTCCCCCCATGTGCTCCAGGTATTCTTCAAATCATTGTTTCCATGCCATCTGCTGTCCAGGTTATTTGCCTTCCTTCTGTCCTTGAGCAAGCAGTGGCCAAGCCTGTTGACCTTTAAAACTCCAGTCTTTAAGCTCCACTGCTTGCAAGAACTCATGAAAATCAGCCCCTCATATTTTCTCAGTCAATGGCTTTGGAAAATGTTCTTCCTGTGCATTCACCTGTGTGCTTTACTCTCCCTTGCCCTTCTCCAGACCATGGCTCCCTCTGTTTGGCAGCACCTGAAATAGTTTCTTAGCTGGACTTCTCTGTGCATATATTCCCCAGGAAGTTAATTGAAAGAAGAATGTGTCTAGGCCAAGGTAGTGTTCCTGAGTCTCTGGCCTAATGTCGTCAGAGAATATCTAAATCACATGGCAATTTAACCACAGTCTGTGGTTACAAGTTACAACCATAGAATATATAGCTGAATAATTGTGAAATGCAACTAAATATCATGCATGCATTTAAAGTCACAATAATGTATATAATAATGAGTAATGCATAAAATATCATGTTAAGGAAAAAAAAACAAAACTGAGTGGGAAATTTTTATGTTAATTTGCCTTCCCCACCCTGACTGATCATGTGATATCATGGTAAGTAAATGAAGATCCTGGGAGAAACTCACCACCATTCTCTAACGAGAGAGGAATGTGTATCATAGCAAATACTTATCCCTTACCATTTAATACCCTATAGACTAAAATTACAGAATAATAACTAGATAGAAATATAAGAAAATGTCAAGATCTTAGAGTATAATATTTAGAAACAGTAAATCCTTGATGGATCCAGTACACACCCTTAGACGATCTCAGGAATATATAGGCAACCCCTGCTTAATGTCAGTAAACCAGTTATGCAAATCAAATATGGTTTGTGAAATATAAAATGAAATCCTATTTCTGATTAGTTTAAATGGAAAACTATTTTCTGTATTAAATCAGAAAGGATGATTACCCAACATTTGCATCAACATGGATGGAACTGAAAGAGATTATGCTAAGTGAAGTAAGTCAAGCAGAGAGAGACAATTATCATATGGTTTCATTTATTTGTGGAACATAAGGAATAGCAGGGAGCTCATTAAGAGAAGGAAGGGAAAAATGAAGGCAGGGAAAACAGAGAGGGAGACAAACCATGAGAGACAATGGACTCCAGGAAACAAACAGAGGGTTTTAGAGGGGAGGGTGGGGGGGATGGGCTAGCCCAATGAAGGGTATTAAGCAGGGCATGTATTGCACAGAATACTGGGTGTTATACACAAACAATGAATCATGGAACACTACATCAAAATGTACTGATGTACTGTATGGTGACTAACATATAATAAAAATAAATAAATAAATAAATCCCAGTTCCCAACCATTATTCTAAAACACAGCAAAGTGTCACTATATAAATAATAACCATTGCCTTAGGGTATAAAATACTTGACTTTGCTTCATGATTTCCAAGAAACCTACGTGATTCTTGGCAAACCATGGCTTTCTCTACTGTTCCTAGTACCAAAAAATGCCAAAACCCCTACCACTTTGTCAACATTCTACAGGTTTTCAAATATTCATCTTTGTAATTCAGTTTGAGTCTTTCCTTGCACATAATTTGTTTTGATGTTGTATTAAGTACCGAAACTACAAATACTAATATTTCCCACATAAACATTGGTCGACAAGTTTTACTGAAAGATATATTCTCTGAAGTTTAGGTACTAATGCCAAGGGTTTTTATACCTGGAACATGTTCTGCAGGTTGTGCATGTAATAGATGAAGTTTGGATTGATATATGTGTGTCCACATACTGGTCACCACAGACCCTCCATGTATTAGATTGGGTTCTCTGTTAATTATTAGCTCATATTTCTTCTAGGTCAGGTTTTTACCCATCAGAGACTGCTTCAATGACATTCAACAAATAACACGGAAGAAAACATCCAGATAAATATAGAGGAAAATTCACATTCCTACAGTGACTAATGAGATGAAACCACGGAGACTTCATATAGAAGGAACCCTTTACCCTACAAAGATAAACAGTTTCCTTGCATGTGCCCAAGGTCCATATTAAATAAAAAAGAAGATATCAGTAATTTAAAAATAATTTTTAAATCAGATATTATAGGGTTCATATTCCCTATCCAAAATGTACAAGAACTAGAAATTCAGTGGTTTTATAAACAATACTTTGGGGATTAAAAAAACCTTCCTATATAATGTCAAAGAGGTATTTGAAATTGCCACTATATAAAAATAAACTTTTTATTTAACCTGGGATTTAACCTCCTGAAATATCTAATTTCCTTTTCACTTTTATAGTGGCTTTCGTTTTATTTTTTATTTGCTTTTTTTTTAATCAACAACAGGGCTTTTTTTTAAAATTATTATTATGTTCAGTTAGCCAACATAATACATCATTAGTTTTTTTTTAATTTTTAATTAAAAAAATTTTTTTTATTATATTATGTTAGTCACTGTACAGTACATCCCTGGTTTCTGATGCAAAGTTCGATGATTCATTAGTTGCGTATAACACCCAGTGCACCAAGCAATACGTGCCCTCCTTACTACCCATCACCAGTCTATCCCATTCCCCGACCCCCCTCCCCTCTGAAGCCCTCACTTTGTTTCTCAGAGTCCATAGTCTCTCATGCTTCATTCCCCCTTCTGATTACCCCCCTTTCTTTATCCCTTTCTTCCCCTACCGATCATCCTAGTTCTTACGTTCAATAGATGAGAGAAATCATATAATTGTCTTTCTCTGCTTGACTTATTTCACTTAGCATTATCTCCTCCAGTGCCGTCCATATTGCAGCAAATGTTGAGAACTCGTTCTTTCTGATAGCTGAGTAATATTCCATTGTATATATGGACCACAGCTTCTTAATCCAGTCATCTGTTGAAGGGCATCTCGGCTCCTTCCACGATTTAGCTATTGTGGACATTGCTGCTATGAACACTGGGGTGCATACGGCCCTTCTCTTCACTACGTCTGTATCTTTGGGGTAAATACCCAGTAGTGCAATGGCTGGGTCATAGGGTAGCTCAATTTTTAACTTTTTAAGGGACCTCCACACTGTTTTCCAGAGTGGCTGCACCAACCTGCATTCCCACCAACAATGTAGGAGGGATCCCCTTTCTCCACATCCTCTCCAGCAATTGCTGTTTCCTGCCTTGTTGATTTTTGCCATTCTAACTGGCGTAAGGTGGTATCTTAGTGTGGTTTTGATTTGAATTTCCCTGATGGCTAATGATTTTGAACATTTTTTCATGTCTGTTAGGCATTTGTATGTCGTCATTGGAAAAGTGTCTATTCATATCTTCTGCCCATTTTATGATTTGTTCATTTGTTT